>NC_084653.1:13755000-13835000 GCF_019802595.1 Syngnathoides biaculeatus | reverse complement strand
CCGTTCTATATATCTGTATGTCAGTATTATACTACCCCCAAGTGGCCAAGTGGCATGCACGCCAGTTGAAGAAATGCAATGTCCATTGAACTGATGCACTGAAATTGGCAAAAATGGTTTGTCATGAAGTTGTATCTGAAGGCACCAATGTATTTAACTAATAACATTGAGCATTAACATAAAATGTATTATTGTGTGCAAATCACTAAAGACAGGTTTTGATAGTTGAACTTGGACGTAACAAAGTTTGCTTAGACTAACCAATGAGAGGACGGGAAACTGCTGACGTCATCGAGGGGCCAGCGCTCTGGCCCTGTGCGTGGGGTCGAATTTGAAATGTGATTGGTAGTAGAAACAGTCCCATTGCTAATATAAATTGAAGTTGCATGAGGCAGCATTACTGATTCTGAAGCCCTTGTGCAATTTCGCTTGGCATTGCAATGCGTAGACGTCCACATTTTTGTATTGGAACCAATGCAGCCAAGACAAACTACAAAATCAAAAAAATAGAATATAGTTTATCTTATTCATAAGCGGCATATCATTCATTATGTTGTCGCCTTATGCGCCAAACTGACAAGTCCATGTCAGAGTAGGTTGGCTTGGCGGCTGTGTGGGTGGGGGGGCCCAGACAAGCCCCTCGTTCAGAGCGCTAATGGATGATTGGTGGCTGGATAGCAGGCCTCACTTCTCCCTTTCATCCCGGCTTGCTTTTGACCCGGCGAGCCAGCAGTAATGGGTCCGGCGGAGGGGTAATCATTTCACTCCCGATAAGTTGGAACACCTTGTTTTTTTTTGACAGAGGGAGCTCCCGTGGCCTCCACTTGGTTTATCACCCCCTCCGAAAAAAGAAAAAAAAACCTTCAAGAAGGTTGGCTCCTCTCGCCGAGCTCAAAGGCTCCATCAGCTTCTGCTGCTTCGCTCGCCTTTCATGTGCACATAAGCCGCTGAAAGAGGCGCAAAAATAAATAAACCGACTTCTATCTCTCAAATTGTGATCTTATGAATTGGATTGAGCCACTTTAAAAACACACAATTTGTTATTTTCTGCTGTTTCCCCCTTTTTCGCTTAACATCTGTGCTGATAAATTGCTGGGATTGACAGGCCGCGCTGTGCACCCGTGATAAGGTGGTCACCTGAAGTGGCTGAGAACTTTCATGTAAGCCACTGTGGAAATTGTTTGGCCTTCTTCGCTTGGGAAAAATCCCCCATGTTTTGCTTGATTACATTTTGTTATGGTTCGCACCCACCCCCCTCCATCCCCGCTCCTTCACCCACGCACACAAACACACAACTTCTTAAACCTTCCCAGATTACTGTTTAATAGGGATGATATTGTGTCGCCTTTATTAGCCATTTGCAACTGCATCGTCGCTACATTTAATGGCTCTGTCGGTTGTTAAAGGGATTACACAGCTTCCACACCGCTGTCTACAGTGGGCCTCGGCCGGGAGGGGGGAAAGGAGCTTGAAATGGGCTGGGAGGGAAAATAATATGGTAAGTTTGGTCAGAAAGGTGTGATCAGAGATGCAAAAATTCGCCTGCCAGATTCAAATTACCTGCTTCCCCCCTTGCCTCGTTTTTGTGATGTGACTGATTATTTCCCATTCCATATCTAAGTGACCTTTAGAAGGCCAACGGCACAGCCCAGAATTGATTAAATAAAATTGATCCCCATGCATTCAAAGGATATTAATTAGACATGGAAAACAAGGGCATGAACACAAATAGCTCTTAACTCAAAAGTGATTACAAATAAAACATCCAGGTGGATTTGAGGAAGTCCAATAAATACATTTGCAGCTCCCCGCTGAACTTTTCCCCACAACTTAAGCCTGTCTGTCTCAAAACACATATCTCAACTCTTCTTTCCTTTTTGAAATTAATGGAAATACTATGAATCCATTCCAAACTCCCCAAAGAACATGTACCATAGATGGCACCGCTTTACAAACTGGCATCATTATGTATTAAAGCTGTGGTCCTCAACCCTTTTTGCACCATGGCCCAGTTTAGAGTAGGCATTTATTTTCATGAACCGCCTCTCAAGATGTGGCATATATACAGCAAAAACACGGCCATCCTATAAGCGAATGTTAAATGCTTGAAAAAATACAACCGACCATAACGCGTAATGGATAAAAGTTATTCTTTGAGATTTTAGGCTCTTCTTCTGGATCCTCATGTGACCCTTTTCCTTTTGAAAATAATTTTTGTTTTTGTTTTGTTTTGTTTTACTCATTTTTGCTAGTTTGCAGACTTGTCAAGTCATGTCATTATCCAAGATGCTTATCCTCACAAGAGTTCCAGGAAAGATGGAGCCTATCCCAGGTAGCTTTAAGCAAAAGGCGGACTACACCCACAACTGTTCACCAGTCAGTTTCAGGGCAGACATCAACACCATCACTGAGCGGGAATCAATCCCACGCTGCCTGCACCAAAGGGAGGCGTGTGTACCACTACACCATCAGTGACCATCAGTTAACAGACTTATTTATAGTAAGGTATGACGTGACCGACGTACAGTCTAGTGTTGTTCAGGGTTTGAATCCCACATTTCGGAAAGATTGAAGATAGATAAATGACTGCATCGATTCATCCATTCACACAAACATTCATACACCAATGGGTGGTGACTGCTGCAAATTTGGGTATAGTGTCTTGCCCAAGGACACTTCAACCCACTCTACCTACTGAGCCATAGCCGCCCCAATCATTTTAGTGGATGGTCACTTACTTGAATAGTAGCAACAAAACAAAAAAAAAATCTATTTTTCCTGCCCAAACAAATTTGAGGAACCCTTCTCTCAAAGAAGATAAGGCAAATCAATGTAATGAATACATTCCCCCTTTTTTTTTTTGTTTGTTTGTTTTTGTTTCAATGTCCTATTAAATCATTGTCTCCCACTGAAAGAACAGATCAACACGATACGCTCCAGATGGAGATCAATACCCGGCCAGACAGCCGATGTCATCGCGGAATGATGACGAGATGTCGTATTTTGACGGCTGCTGCCAGATAGGGAGCCTTCAGCACGTGCTAAAGCTAACAGCTGTTAACCACGCAACCTGGAACCGACGAAGCGGCCCCTGTGTCAGTTAAATATTCCAGGAGGAACGAACGTGATCCGAGCAGCCGTACGTAAGGGCTGAGAAGCCTTTACACCGATATTGCTCTGAAAATTGGCAGCAGGAGAAGGAGGGACATGAGGGATGCTCCAGAGTGCTAACCTATCCCTCTCAGCCCCCCCTGGGAGCCACTTGGCTGGCTCTCATCCACATAATTATAATAAATTTGACATTTCATAGATAATATTGATTTCTTTATTTTAGCATTTCACCATAGGTGACAGTCCAGTGTCAAGAATGAAATTTCTATTGATCTTCCCCGCATTAATCCCTCATGTGTATGTGATCATTTTTATAAGACCTTTTACTGCACATAAATCAATATTTCATATTTTCAGCCACGCCAGAGGAGATGTCATATTTGTAAACTACGTCTTGACACTAGCAATTCCTTTCTTGTTCGGCTGCAACTGTGCAAGACCAGTCAATTTGGGGTTGCCGGGGGCAGACGCAAGGGGAAGAGGAGGAGGCTGTGGGGGGTGAGGGGGTGGGGGGGAAATTTGTAGTCTGCGTCTCGGGCCTAGGAGGAGCTGTGATGTGTTCTGCAGCGCTGATGATGAAATATCATCTTTTGAATTCATTTGTTCTCAGTGTTATGCCGTCTATTTGTAATGAAAATGAACAGGGAAGTCTTTCAGATTGATCAACCGAGCAATTTATAAGGAGTATTGAACATCTCTCGGAACACTGCTCATTTGCTTAATTTATACTTGAAATGGTTGACGTTCATCACTTAGGCCAAGAAGTGGGCATCGCTTTTTACATGCATCCTCATACTTGAGCGTCTGCAATGCCGCCCTGTTTATCGCAGAGGTGCGTTCCATACCCCACAACAATAAATGCACATCCATGATACAGAGACACCATAAAAATAAAAACGTCATCGTTTTTATCTATTGTTACCCCTTCTACACTATGATAAATACATTTAAACTAATTTGGTCATTTAAATAGTTTGTTCTCAACCTCGCTTGCACACTTCATTTAATATTTGGTAACGTGTCCTTTCTTCAAACTATGTCACTCCCTGTTAAAACATTATCTAAAAAATAAAAAATAAAAAAGCAAAATCAAACATTGTCTATTTAAACACCAAAATGTTCAATTAAAAATTTAATTTTCTCTTACAAAAAAGCGTAAAAAATGCGAAACGTCATAGGCAGGATCACAGGAATTAGCAAAGATGTTACAGCAAGTCTGAACCTTCAGATAACTGCTATTTCAACACAGTGCAGTAACACAAGAAGAGCATACAATAATACTTGGTCTTATATTGTCTCTGCTCTTTAGGAACGACAACTAGAGTTTAATAGGAACCCTCTGACTTTTCTTCTTGCTGTTCATTACACTGCATCTCAGTGACGATAGACCTCAATACTGCCTGCCTGGCATGCAGTAGCACTGATGTGTTACTACACTGAAGGCGTGCAACTAAATTCCGACTTACCTACATACCTTAAAAGCTCATTTAAAAAAAAGATTGCTTCAAATATCTTAGTGATGAGAACTATGAACAACGACATTGCAGGGATTCACTGTACTGTATGTACATAGAGTATTTACAAGATGTTCCCCCAAAAAGGCTTTATTACACAGTCATTGGACAACAAAAACGAAGTTTAATGGTTGTCTCATACGTTACTTTTTCTTTTTTTTTAGGGTGAAGAAGGACATTCACTACGGCAGTAAAAAAAAAAAAAAATACAAAATGATGTACTAGTATAGGATAAATCAGTGATTTCCAACCTTTATAGATCCAAGGTACATATTTTACAATTGAAATATCCCATGGCACACCAAAAATATCCCAAATGTCACCAAATATGATTAAAACGATTAATTACTGTATGTACCTCCTTCCATCTAATAGAAGAGGATTTTTTTTTTTGCTCTGACTGTCATTGCGCCTCACTGGCATAAATAGATGACTAAAGATACATTATTTCTTGAAATAAATGTTTTTTTTAGCAATTACATAAAATTGGATAACTTCCCACAGGACACCTGAAGCGCTCTCACGGCACAATAATGTACCCGGCCACATTGTTTATCACTGAGATAAACAACACCTCGACTGGGAGGCAGATTTCGACATGACAGGATAAAAGAAAAATGTGTCACAGGGGGAGCGCATGTTGAACATTTGTGAAGCATTGCGAAATTGGGTTTAAAAAATCAGTTGGAATGTGTTGTTGGAATTTTTATCGATCAAAAAAAATTTTGACAAATTTTTATTTCGGGCACATTACATGTCACTCAAGATCACCTTGCAGGATTAAATGAACGTATAAAACTGAAAAATACAAAAAATGAGGACTACATACAGCAAAGTAATAAAAAAACAGAAACTCTAATGTAGTACAAAAAAGTAGTAATGAACATAGCAAATATAATGAATATCTCTGTGTTTTGGGTTAATTCTTTCAGCATGAAGCCCATTTAAAAGTGTTTTTCTGAGACGGTGCTTCTCAAACATTTTATACCAAATAAGAAATACTTGACTCCCCAAGTGCCACCATCATGACCAACATTTAATCTTAAATCTTACAATATATTTATTATTAATGTAAGCCGCTGTAATGTTTTTACACAGTTTGAAAGATACAACACTTAACACTTAACAGCACTTAACACTTAACAGATACTACACTTAATTATATTAATTATATCAATTAAAATCTATTGCACATAAAAGTTACATGAAAAATATCATTTTTCTGAGCCGCTTATCCCCACAAGTGTTACGGGAATCCCGGAGCCAATCCCAGCTATCATCGGGCAGTGGGTGGGGTACACCCTGAACTGGTCGCCAGCTAATCGCAGAGCACATAGAGATGGACAACAGTCAGACTCACAATCACACCTAAGGGCAATTTAGAGTCTTCAATGAATTCCACACAGTCGGGGCCAGGGTTTGAACCCCGGACCTCAGAACTGTGAGCGCCAACGCTCTATCCCAGGCGTCACCAACGCGGTGCCCGCAGGCGAATGGTAGCCCGTGAGGACCATATAAGGCGCCAGCGATGTATGTTCTAAAAATACCATAGGCCACAAATTGTTACTATTATTTGTGCTTTAAAATCTGAATTTGACTTACTTACGTGAAATAAATTTTTAAAATACCTTTAATGTCATTTACTACAATAAATTAAAACATTTTTTTTGTACGTGTAATGAACTGAGTCTGAAGTTTGCCACAACCAAGTCACGTAGCCCTTCATACGATCGGTGCTCTCGAAGTAGCCCTTAGCCTCAAAAAGGTTGTTGAGCCTTGCTCTATCCAGTTCCCCACTGTTCCACATAAACTAAAAAAATATACCTAAAAATATTTGTTCACGAACAGATCTAAAAGATTGAGATCTAAATATCATTCTTCAAAGTTAAATACAATTTAACTGTACTGGAGTTTTAAAAAAATACATAAATAAACATAATGCACAGTTTGACCGAGAATTGAGTCACATTTCAAATTACAATAAAAAAAAAAAATGGAGCACCCAGGACTGTCACAGTCCGCAGTGCGTGGGAATTTTCCCACTCTTACATATCCAGCGCCGAGAGGAGTTGTCACCGAGAAGGATTCCTTCCTCGGCAGAGAATTTAAATAAGATTTCTCCACTTGCGCCAGCGCCGCATATAACATGACAATAGGCATGGAGAATGCATGAGTGTTTGGTGAAAAATATGAGCGCCTGAATGGTGCAGACACCTGACCTTTTCCGAGTCTCCCTTAACATGTCCCTTCCATGCAATCAGTTTGAGAACGTTGCACAAGAAAGGCCAGTCCATTAAGAGAATATGCTAATTTTGCCATCTGCTCCTAATTGATGCCATTTTACCAAGTAAACAAGACTTCTGTCTACAATGGATGTGTTTCTGCCAGTTAAGGATATGTCAGATCAGCTTTTTCCTGTAATTTTCTCTCTGAGAGCTATTGGGGTGCCATTATTGCAAATTATAAGTCTCTCGTTTTAAAGAGGGCCACTTTTCTGGCTCCATGGTTTTTTTTCTCCCTCTTTTCTTTCTTCCTCTCGTACTTCACCCTCTTAACTACCTGTTTGACCAATCGCTAGACCGCATTAGCAAATCATCAGTTTTAGGGACCATATACAGGGGGGAAAAAAAGCACTGAATTTTCAGTTGCACATGATCACAATGTGATAAACTGACTTACTTTTTCAGTCTTTTTGTCAAAAAAAAATCAAATATTACAAGTTTAAAAACACATTTTAGTCATGTACAACCTTTGTGTATTTCAAATACAGTACAGTGTACACTGTATGCCAACTCAACCATTTGGTCAACCATGTTTTCAAAGGATGGATTTGACCTTTTTTTGTTTTTTTTTTAAATTATTGTACCGTTCAAATATGATGAATTGTGTATTGGCGTATCTCGGGCAACTGCATTTTTTCATGCCAGTCATGTACTGAAACTCCTCATTTGTGTAACAGGACCAAATGTAGCAGGTGTAAGTTTTAGCATTGAATTTGCAAATGCATGAAATATAGCCAAATACAGTAGTGCTTATGCTAATAGTATAGTGACATTCGGCACATTATAGTGATTCACCTAATAATGGAGTAAGATACGTAACTATATGTCATAGTTGAAATATAATCGAATACACAAAGATAAATGAGTGAACTTGCATTCCTTCTGCAAGTTTTAAAGTGTTTAAATGGGGGTAACTATAATAGTATATATGACACTAGAGTGAATTTCAAGGCCCGGGGGCTACATCCAGTGGATCACATTGTGTTATGTGACCTGCAAAAGTAAATTCTGTGCGTCAACTTCCATGGTTCTTTCTAATCTGAACCAAAATGTATCATCTGTAATAAATAATTGTTAAAATATTTGGGGGGGGGCTCAATCCCTGTTTTACAGTAAAATTAGTGTGTATATGTAAACATATTTTGAGGCGATCAAATGTTTTTTATGGTTTTGCTGTTATAATAGCTGTAACTGCAATGTGGCCCGTGACAAAATTATGTTTGAAATCACGAGTATATGATGACAGCCTCTATGGTAATATTTCATTTACTGTTCAATATTCCCATGTTTTGAAAAATAATCCAATAAAATAATGCAAAAATTGTATGTCCCAAATCCCAAGATATTTTTTTAGTAAAAACAAAATTACCTGTTTTGCCTTTACTTTAAAGTACACATTTACCATCAAGGAGCATCAGAAGGCATATTGAAGAAACCAAAAATCTGTCTCATGGAAATGAAAAGAAATGGAATTTATTGTAATGGTTACTCCAGGCTCAAGGCCTGCTCCAGGTTGCTCCAGGCCTTCACCCACCCTCCCTCCATGCCAGTTACTGCAGAGTTTTCATTTGAGTGAAAAGCTGTCAGTGTGTGACTGTTTTGAGCCCGCTGACAGATCGGCGGCGGAAGTGTGAGTGAATGGCCCGCCGCCGCCGCCGAGGTTTGTCAACGATGTCACCGCCACTCTGGCAGCTAACAGAACATTGCCCCGCACACTCGGGAGGACAGCATCTGAACGCGCCGTCTGTCAACAAGGCATGATGTGTTATCTCCTTGCCCTCCATCCCATCCTTCAGTCCTTACCAGGGGCCGTGACTGAAGCTCTATGAGGACCCTCGAAGCACGCGCTCGGCTAGATTCATCTTCCCTGTCAGCCGTGTAATGCTGTATGAGCCGGCTCCTCCATTCAAGTAATGCTGATGAATCTGCTGTCCAGATGCCTTTTGCTCCACTTTACAGCAACATAAGGAAGGAGGTGGGGGTGCTTGGTTAGCGGGGGTGCTAGACCCATCACAATGAACCTTTAGCTCAGGCCATGCACGAGCATTTTTCTCCTCCTGCAAAATTGCTCCTTCGCGGACAGGCTATCAAAGTGAAGAGGAGGAGGCGGAAGGCGATGGGGTACCAGTGACATAATTCTCATGTCTGTACCCCTGTGGTTGTTTTTATCCCCTCAGACTGACGTTTAAAATATATGTGAGTGGACCGGCAGATATTATGCAGTGTGCATAAATGGACGGGTGCGGATTAAACAAGTGTGTGCAAAACAGACATTTACATTACATTGCATGATAGTGTATGTACAGTAAATGGTCAGAGATATTTACGTGTTCATAACTTGAAAGATGTGAATGGATCGACAGATGTTTACGTTCAGTGTATTTCAAAGCAAAGACAAATGTTTGTTCTATGTGTATGCAAACGGGGACGCATATGTTTGTATTGTGTTTGAATGGATAGATAAATGTTAACAAATCTACATATATAGTGAGACAATGCGCATGTAAATGTGTAGACAGGTTTGTGCATTATGTGTGTGTTAATGGACTGAGTGATCATATCTTGAAATAAGTTTGTCACAGAGCAATTTCTTTAATTAAATATTGGACAGAATGACACTGGTAAAGAAAAATAATGATGAACTTTACATTTTGGTGACACCACACTTAGTTTGAAGTCATTTACATTTTTTAACGTGTATCTCTCCGTGACAGGATGTAATTAATATTTAACCCTTGGATCTGACACACTATATGTAGTCGGAGGAGTGCAAACCACGTATATGGTAGCCTACTACGAAAGGAGCTGCTGCCTCAAAGTATATACTGTATATCTCTTAGATGAACTAGAAAGACATCATAAAAGATTGAAAAAATGGTAAAAGCCCGTTCCTAATGTGAAGCTTGTAAGAGTGTGTGAATGTGAATGAGCATTGGACCTCGTTGCCGTCCTTTCAAACTTAAGTGAGCTAAGTTAGCCAGCGCTCACGTTTTGGCTAACACTGTTAATGTTGCTTCCAACATCCACCCACATTTACAGGAAATGAAAGCTTTCACCATTTTCATTGACACAGAGCTGAAATAGTAGCTGACTTTGGTTTTTAAATGTTATGCAATGTTTCCCCCCACCCCCATGTAGCCTACTGCGGATGGCAGGTTCTGGTGCTTAAGCACATATGTGTCTGTTGGATTAACTAGAAAGACGCCATGAAACGTTCGACGGTAACAGCCTGTGCTTTGTATGATGGATGCTTGTGTAAGCACTAAACCACACTGCCGTGCTTTTAATAATTACACTTAAGTTGGCAATGTTAGAAAGTGCAAACCCTTTGGCTAACACAGATAATGATAGTTCCGACATTCAAACATAGTGAAATAAAAACTCTCATGCTCAACTTTCAGGATACACTAAATCGTTCCTTAAATCAAATCATTACATGTGACGGAGCACTTAAATTTTTTTTTTTTTTTTTTTTTGTTTTACAGCGTTTATTTTTTTCAATGTAGTCATGTCTGAAATATGTTGTGAGAAATCTTTCAAATCTTCCAATGTACATTCCCAGTTACATTGCCCCCGAAGCTGCACTGCCCTCAAACCCCCCCGGACAGGCCATCCAGGCTGTGAGTGGCACTCGGTGTTGAAGTGTCTCTCATGGAAAGGCTTGTTTAAAAGGCGCGAGCTGGCAGCGGCGCAGACTTCTCAGCTGGCTGTCTAAACATCGCCTCGCGTGTGACTGACAGTGACAGCAAGGCTACAACACGCTGCTGTTTTCTTTTCAAATACTCTGCAGCCTTCAACAAAAAAACCCGAGCAGACGTCAAAACTTTTACACCTGATCGTCACCCGCTCCCCGCCTCAAAGCTCTTAAAACGATTCAATGCTGCAAGATGCCATTTCATTGTACTGCGTATAATCTATTCAAGCGTACGTGGAATTACGGTCTTTATAAACAAAGCAAACTTCTCATCTGTGATTTATTATGACTTCTTTGGAGACTGACCTTTCTAAATCCAATTTTTATATATATAAATTGCGCTCTGCCCCATGCAAGGGGACAAACACAAGTCATCAACGAGCAAAAGAAGACATTGTAAAACGTTGCAAAAGCTTCACAGCCCAAAATTAACAATGTGTATGGTTTTACCTGATTCAATTAAAGGCATATCTTTCTATTTTGCAGCGCACTCAGGGATGACAAAGCACGGCTGTAAATATTGATTTTTGTCGTGGTCCGTAACTGTGTAAACAATATGTATATGCAGGTATTTGCTGGGCAAATTGAATCAAAATACACATATTGCATTGAGGGTCTTGGACGACAGACGGCAATTGAATTTGTCAGTCAAGAATTCAGTTAAAGAGTCAAAGACCTTTGCTCTGCTGCTGGACAAAATGATCCTGATGTCCTGAGGCACAGATACTAATGCTCCGTTTTCTTTACTATTGCTTTTCCCCCCACGGGAAATATTTTTCAGTTCATATTTTCAGTCACCGCAGCGCGGTGGAGCATTTGCTTGGCCTGTCTTTCTCTCGGTCAGGAGATCAAGCCGGTATTCCCTGTTGGAGCACGGGCTTTATTCAGGTATTCAGGAACACAAATGGTGGAGCGGAATGAAAAACGAAATATTTTGCTAAAATTTAGTGAGTCACAGAAACTCTTCATGTCTGAATACATGACTGTTGTTCTGCCACTCAGTGGCAAGTTGCACACACCAATAGTTGCAATTAATGAGTTACTGTACTTATAAAGTACAATATTATCTAGAGTGCTCTTTTAAATTATTGAAAAACATGAGAATGTTTTTGTTCTTGTTGGAACGGATTAATTGCATTTCTGTTCATTTCGATTGGGGGAGGTGATATGAGATACCAATATTTTGAATTACAAGTGTGGTCACTGAATTATTTAGACTCATATCTCAAGCAGGCACCACTGTACTTTCAAAACTGTAATCCTTCTGTCATTGTGGGGGTTAGGTTCTGGACCATTGCCGCAAAAGGCAAAATGAACAAATTGTGACCATATTTTTTATTATAATTTAATGTATTTTGCATAAACCTGGCTAGACTAATTTATCTTCCCCACACTCTTTTTAACCTCTACCATACTCTTATAAAGACTTTGTATGCTATTAAACATATAGTACTGCAGAATAATTTATTCTTTGGACAGGAGTCAGGGTAAACCATGAACTGGTTGGCAGCCAATCACAGGGCACATGGAGAAAGACAACAGTCACACTCACAATCACACCTAATAGCAATTAATAGTGTCCAATTAATGTTGCATGTTTTTGGGATGTGGAAGGAAACCGGAGTGCCCGGAGAAAACCCACACGGGCACGGGGAGAACATACAAATTCCACACAGGTGGAACCGGGATTTCCACCCTGGTCCTCAGAACTGTGAGGCCAACGCTCTACAGCTGAGCTACCGGCCTTTATGTAATATGTGTTTTCTTATTTACAGTCAAATACTTTTAGATGAGCATTTATGATACTTAATTTTCTTAAGCAATTTTACTTAAGTAACATTTTAGGTACTTTATACAAGACAGATTTTTACACTATTCATTTCTGCATTGTCACTGGCCAATGTTGGCGCATCTGGAGTTACTTACTGTACGTGCTGTTTGGAGTCCGCACGCGGGCGCTGATCCGTGTGTTCCATCATGTCAAATATGTATCACTTCAATTGTAAATGGAAATAGCTTTCTATCCGAATTGGGCACTGGGACCTGCAGTGTAAATCCAGTCACTATGATGCAGAATTATCTGATGACCTGTCCAGGATTAGATCCAATCTAAGCGACGACTAGCATTAGCATGTAGCACAGAGGCATCCAAAAGAATGACAGCACTGCTCATAGATTAATACCCATTAATTCCCCTTTTGACTGTCCCATAATAAAGGCATTCTTCTCGAGCATTATGATGCATCAAAATAGAAGGCCGCTGACTTAGATAGATTGGAGCAAGTAATTAGAGAATTCTCAGCGCCTTCGTCTGGGCCACTCATTTAGCGGAGGCTTTGTTATGCACCTTTCTAGGCTTTGCACGGCGTGAGGCGGCACGTGTGTGCGTTGCCGTTACTTTCCCCTTGCTGAATTCCTCACGTATGTCAGCAGTGAGACACAAGCCAGACCGTTCCTTGTCAGTCGGGCCGTGCGACGGACAAGCACAGTGGGACGACCGCTAATTGGATCAACTTGGGATGGTAAGTACCAACCTGTGTGTGTGTGTGAGTGTCATTCACATGCTAGAACAAGGAGATGGGCTGACACCAGGAGACAGGACACACTGGACCAAAGTGTCCCCTTACAAAACCCCCACCCGCCCTGTACCCCGCGACATCATGACCCCGCCCTCTGCCCCCTCACCCTTATTCTCTCGTCTCACACGCATTGCTGGGATCCAACACCGTGTTCCTGACTCACTGCTCTCCATCCATGTCAGTTCTGCAGCCACTTTTGTTCTGAGTGTGTCGTGTGTGTGTGTGTGTGTGTGTGGTGTGTGTGTGTGTGTGGTGTGTGTGTGTGTGCACATTAGGATTGATTAATTTTACACTGAGTAAAAATCCATTTATTACAGTAGTAATGAACAAAAACAGGCATGAGAAAGTGGATTGTATTTAACCTTTGTAATTTTACTTTTACTAGAGCCCATCATTGTTATCATCTATAAATACACAAAAGAGTAAATCACATTATTTCTTGATTGATTTTTACTCATATCTGTGACGTTAAAATATCAGATTGATTAATTTATTATGTATTCAAAAGTGAATTCAGTTTGACATTTCTCAGTGCTGGATGATGGCTTGAAGGATACCACAAAAAAGATGCTTAAAATGTGTTTAATTAAATTACCACAGTTTCTCCACAGCGTGATAAAAGATCTATCTTAAAATGTTCTTCACATTGAAATGAATGTAGAGTCCATGAATCCGTTCCAGCCTCCCCTAAGTACACCCGCAAATTTTTTTGAAAAACGGCATGCTGCAGTGTTTCACTTCTTAAATTCATACAGTAAAAACCGCATTTAATAGCATTTAAAGGAATTAAACAGTTTGTGCCTCTCAGTAGTTCAAGTGCCAATGTGCTGCTTGTTCTGGTTTGTATGTACCTTAGGGGGCAGTACACTGGATAAGGAAATGAAAAAAATGAAATGAAAATTACAAAAGATGCAGTGATATGAATTGATGCTTAAAAAAAAAAAGTTAGTGTGAAGGTACCACTGTACGAGGCAATATTACTGTTGTAAATCCGACAGTCAGGAAATGGCATGCAGTGATTTTTGCATGCACCGCCAGTGCTATATTTCCCAAGAAACATACAGTAGTTATTGAAGGTAATCTGAAACAGTCAGTCAGCGGAATGAAAAAGAGTGACGACTCCATGCGCAGAGCCATCTGTGTACCTTGCAATCGTTTTGCTCTTGCGGCTCCTGGCAGCTGCGCTTCCTCCTCATCTAGTCGATCCCACCTTTGGCATTTTTCTTCCTTTCTGGACACCCCGCCCCCCTCACAAAGCAGCCTGACACAGTTCACTTTTCTTCTTTTATAGGGATGAATGAAGATGGAGAGCAAAGCGGTATGGAGCTTTGATTCATGGGCTGCGGGAGTTTCGTGGCTTTTCCCGGCTGCTCACCTGACAGCCGGGCTCCTCGCAGCCGTTCGCGCGGAAGCCGTCCAAAGCATCAGGAATCGCTGATGATTGCGCTAAATATTGATCTCTCGCCACATCTGTGTCAAAATTCCTTCGGCACGCTTTAATTAGAATCCCCGCCCTCCCTTTCTTGCCATACAGGAAGTAACGGAATATATTAAAGCGCTTGAGGAGTGTGGGGCTGGGGGGGGGGGGGGATAATTGTGACCTCTTGTCTTGCCTCTTCCCTCCTGAGTTTTGAGACGACTCCCAACTGTCTGTCTAATGTGGACGGCCTTTGTGATAATAGGACTTATTTTCTTTCCTCGTTTCATCGCAGCGGAATGCCTCAACTCCTGCTCTCATCGCCGTACACTACATTCTATACATTCAGCACACCTTTACTCACTTTCTTCTCTTATTAGTCATTCTTTAGATATATGATACATATAGGTTGTCATGAGAATTTGGGGCAAATTTAACACATCACTATGGAAATCTCTTTGAGCGTTTATATCATATCCTTGATATTCCCCTGAAAGTGGAGCTGGCAGGTTAGGTGCTACAACTCGTCTTAGCATGTTCTTATGACTACAGATTAATGACATGACTTTAATTCATGACATGATGATTCGAACTGAATTTTTGCAAGTTTGGGTTCAAACCCTCATTTCATCAATCTGTATTTATATTAGTTATCGCAGCATTTATGGGGAGTGCACTAGATGGTTTGTGGATTTGGTCACGTGACCCTGACAACGCAACCGTGGAAGCAGTTTTGGCATTACTTTTAATTGACAGCAGAGGGCGACATATAGTAGTAGCCCAACATCGTGGCGACTTGGGATCGATGAAAATGGAAGAAAATTCAAAATGAATTCATTCATTGAATTTTCATTCCATCCATAGCTGTGCTATGATTTGATACCCGGTTCGGAATGTAACATATCTTACATCCACCACACCGCCGTGTACCTCACATATTATCTATCTGCTTTTCCACTGAACAAATTCACCAAAATCGCGTTAGACCAACTAGGCCAAAAAAATATATGATCCAGTGTATTAAATACAGCTCTTTATTCAATACCTTTGCATTGTGCAAATGGGTCAGGGTATATGTTTTTTTTTTTTTTTTTTAAATGATACATTGTGCATTTTTCTTCCTACAGTCTTCACTTTTGTCCTTCCTCTCCACGCCGCCTGGACAATCTTTGTTCAGGAGGCGCCTGTTGTCGTTTGAGGTGGCCTGCAGGCTCGGCCGGCAGCATCCTTCATGAGAAGGTGGAGTGCCACGAGGTGGCTTTTTCTATTTGTTTGTTTCATGCTACACTGCACGAGCCGCTGACCTGTGCTCGCCACCAGGGAGGCTCCAGGTCCATGCAATCAAAAGACGTGTACAAATTAACACACAGCAGAGCAAGTGTGACACGGTTGTACGTTTTATTTCATGGCCTATTCAGCTTTAGATTTTTTTTATGTATTATCTAAAATCAAGCTACACATTAACTTGTGGTGTGAGATGTGCATGCACTTGAGAATATGTGAGTCACGGGATGCACAAGTCATGGAAACAATCAGTCCCAGCCCTGGAACAAGGAGTCTCTGGAATTTAACATCACAGTATACAGATACAGTAATCCTCCCCTCAGTCGCAGTTCTTGCACTATATAATCCAGATTTTTATTGCAGTTGTTACTCTTTAATCTTTTATATTGTTTGTACAGTATTTTTGTTATTCATTGCTCCCTCTGAAGATGTTGCTTTTCCATACATTATACTTTACATTTGTATATTACATTACAAAATACATTACAAATACATTACAAAAGTTTTTGTTGTTATTTGAGGGAGTTTGGAACCGATTAATGGCATTTACAGTCAAGTCAATGGGGAGAGGTTTTTTTTTTACCATTGCATTGATGGAACAAATTACACATGCAACACTATAAATGTATGCATAAGAAATAAAAATGTCTGAAAATTAACTAGTTTTTCATATAGTACATTTGAAAGCATAGTAAAATAAAGTTGAGAAGAAGGAGATTGATTACCTTCTGAGCAAGTTCAAATATGAAGGCGGCTTTCAGTATATACAGTGATTCCATACTTTCGCTGCTGGGCCCCCCTTTGGGTCATTCGACATTTTTGCCCACCCCACCCCGAAAAAACAAGAAACACAAATACACATTTTGTTGTCTGAGTCCATTGCAGTTAATTTCATGCATTGCAATGAATAGAAACCTCAGGATTTCTGGAAGGAAATGAAAGTGAAGTGCCATAAACTGCAGGTTGTAATGTGTGTAACTGTTCAGGCACCTTAACTGTGTAATTATGTTCCGTTTTCCTTTTCTTAATGTTTGATATTACTTTTAACGCAATTTTTTTCATTCATATTTCTCATCGGTCATGTACCCCTACAATTCCTCTGCCCCAACTTTGGGCAGCAATGCTATAGAAACCGAAACTACAATATTACTCATTTGCTCTTACATAATCACTCAAAACTACCTTTTATAGAGTCTTTATATTTTTATACGATATCTTTTTGATTGCGAGGGCGGCTATTATCATGCGGGCTATTCATATCAAAGTACTTGTTTGATATCTCTTCCGATTTAACTTTTTGGTCAATTCCCCATTCAAATCGAATCTCCTATTCCAATACGGCAGATTTATTATATTTTCCAGAGTGAATCCAATCGGATCCCCTGCAATGCAGTACATGCAATATTCATGGCTGATCCATTGACTGCTATTCAAGCAGGAACTATTTGAAGAGGGAAAGTTCATGTGCATTTTTGATGGATTGTGCATGTCTTGGCCTACTCTATATGGATAGAGAGCTTGTTTGAAGGTCAGTGATTCTCTTCAGTCAGACACTACTGCTGCTTTTTGGGGTGGCGTGGGTGAGTGGGTGGGTGGGGAGAAGACTATCTCCACTCTTCACTCCATATTTCTCAAGTGCTTCCAGGATGACGAGCTTGGCTGACCTTGAGTCCTACTGGAGATGAATCTCTTTGAGTCGGGAAACTCGCTGTCACCCAAGAAGGACGACGACCTTCTTCCTCCGCCAGCTTTTTTCCCCTTTTTTCTACGTCCACTTTCCCTACCTCCAAGACTCTCAGGTTGTTGATTTTCTTACGCGTTTTTCGCTATTGCTCAAGTGCATGTCCTTGAAAGCCTTCTTGACATGCCCAAGGTGCAAAGGCGCTCTTGAAATTGATTAATTTCTCAGTCTTTAAACTTGTTTGGCCCAATAAAATCACGTTAGGGAATTTTAGGAATGAGAAACATCCAGCATGACCATGAAAAAAAAAATAATTCTACATGTTCAAACTGCTCTCATAGTCTTTGGTGTTTGGTGAACCCCCGTTTAACGCTGGGGATATGTTCCGGAATTGAAACAAGTGAAGATCTCTGATATACAGGGAATATAAAAAGTCTACACACCCCTGTTGAAAAGCCAAGCTTTTATGAAAGAATGACAGCAAGATAAATCATTTTAAAACTTTTCCTACCATGTGAACTGAATCTGGCAAAAGCAAATGGAAAAAAGAGGAGCGAAGTGAACATTAACAACTCCAATAACGTGGCTGCAAAAGTTTGCACACCCTCTTATAACAGGGGTTTTGGCTAAATTGGGGAGTCAGTACACACCTGCTACTGGCTCTGTTTGCGTGTGTGTGTGTGTGTGTGTGTGTGTGTGTGTGTGTCTTCAAGTGATATGACAAAACGATACAAAAAGCACTTGTTTGTTGTGACAAACCCCCGCCAATCCCTCCCTCCACTTGCTCCTTTAGTCCAACACACACAGACAAACAGACATAAACACGCACACCAAGCACGCAGACCTCAAGGAATCCGGCTCTCCATCTACGGTAGATGGGGCAGCTTTGTTAAATAATCACAACTTGTGCCTATTTGTTGACGCCGCCACTTCGTTCGTGCAAATGGGAAGGGAAGAAAAAAAAAGATGAACACACGTAAGTAAACAAGTGCAGCGACCTTGCAAATGTGGGCGACAGCGCTGGCGAAATTTCTAGCTTGTTTACCTTCTTGTCTGTCTGTGCAAAGGAGCAAGCTTGTTGACTTTGACACCCGACAACAACACGTATTAAAAGTTCTGACACTTGTGAAGTTTTGGGGGGCGGATTTCATGCAGGGAAACAACAATTACAAAGTAAGTAGTCTTCAACCTTTTTGGATGACTTCTGTTGTTTAAATGATTTTTTTTTTTTTTTTTTCAAAATTAAATTATACTCTAACCATGCCCTTTTTGGAGTTCAGAAGAACCAATGGCATTTTTATGGAACAATGTAGGCTAAATCAAGACAATAAAATCTTTTTTATTTGCGGAAGCAATAGTTCATGCTGTGTGTATGTTGTGCGTGGACATATCAGCAAAGACAGTAGTACTGTAGTGAAGAGGTGAATTTGTGATTTGCGAATCGCGATTAGACAGCCTAACACTTGAGCGTGTTATAAAAGTAAAAGCTGCGCCATGACACTGCCGCCCTGAATGCACAATCGCCTCGTCAACTTCAGCAATCTCAACTTCCGGCTCCACTTGTGATCGGTGCGTGTCCATGCAGTGCCGTATATTGGGAAGGAGGCTTCGGATTTGTCTGCAAGACATTACGTCCGCACGACTGTGTTTAATACGTTCCACTTACAAATTATAACAGCCACTGAGGGCATATTGCAGTGCATGTGAGCGTGCTGACATTTTCCAGCGTGCCATCATGATGGCGGGATGGTATGCAGCACCACCATCAGAGATCAGACTTCCTATGGTTGAAGATTGAATAAGGGAAATTATATATTCATGGCTCCTCCGACAGTTATGACATAATTAATTTTGAAATAAATTTATAACAATTAAAATTTTTTGCAAGCTATTGAATACCTTAAAAAAAAGCAGGTGTCCAAATTTGTACTGATTCTATTTGACACATAACTGTTCACAAAGGCCATATTGCAAATTAGTGTTTATCCATTTATAAAATCCAATTGTATTATTAATCTAGCAGAAATAAGGTAGAATGATGCAAGATGCTTTCATCAAACGCACTCAAAGGCTACTAGTACGCTGACGAGAATCGGCATTCGATGATGATTGATGAGTGACTTTTATTGCCACAAGAAAACAGATCAGATATGTATCATACATGCACTCTTTCTGTTTTGTAACTATTGCGATGGTGACTTGACTTACGAGTTGAATTTGTTTCATGACCACACTCATACCTCAAAATATTCATCTTTTCCTATTAAAAGTAATACGAAGCCATTAATCCCTTTCAGCCTGACAAAACAAACCACCCTCAAAAGCAAAATACCACTTTGCAGTACATAATTCTAACAAAAATTCAATAATACGAGAATTTAAGAAATGCAAATAAATTAATTGTTTGTGCATCATGATTTCATGCTTCAATGCTTATATCAGGGCTCAGCAAACTTTTTGAGGCTGAGGGCTACTTTGTGAGCACCGATCATATGAAGGGCTACGTGACCTGTTTGCGGCAAATTTCAGACTCAGTTCATTACATGTACATAAAATATTTTTATTTTAATTTATTGTAGTAAATGACATTACAGGTATTTTAAAATTTGAATTCACGTAAGCAAGTAAGATTCAGAATTTAAAGCACAAATAATCGTAACAATTTGTGGCCTATGGTATTTTTAGAACATATCTCGTGGGTGCCTTCCATGGTCCTTGCGGGCTACCATTTGCCCGCGGGCATCACGTTGGTGACCCCTGGCCTATATTGTGCTCCCACTAGTGTGTGTGTCATGGCCACCAGGAGGCAGTGTAATACAGATGTATGCAATATACAAAGAAGAGTTTCACAATTGTGACTCAGCTGCAGTAATAGTAGTCATTTTTCACAGAGGATCAGGAGTATACGTGTGTAAGTACTGTTCTATTTGCTTTGTTTTGTTGAAACGTGTATGCGTAAAGCGTTCAAACCCCGCAACATGAATGCGATTTTTGCCCACCTATGGCATTTCCCATCATGTGTGTCATGCTCCTGGCTTCCTGCCCAGGCTGGCGTGGCCAGCCAATCAGTCAGAGCACACCTGCACCGTGTTACAGTTGATGACGCCCAGTATAGATAGGATGTGGGGGACGACTTGTCCTTCGCTAGATCGTCGTCCTTGATGCCTCGTTCCCGCACTCCTGTTTGCTCTCCGTGCACCGACCCACGCCTGTCCACTGACCACCCTCGTAAGCCTGCCGTACTATTACTTCTGATTGTTTGGACTGTCTGCCTGATCTCAGACCTTGGACCGAATAAAGGTTTCCTCTGTACTGTCTGCTGTCTCTGGAGTCGTGCATTTGGGTCCACCCACGAGCCCCATTTCGTGACAGAACGATCTAGCCATAACATGGACCCAGCCGACTCCGAAGCCATCCGCCGTGCGCTGCAAGTGCAGGGCAAACGCCTGGGCGAGCAAGAGGCTGGTCTCCAGGGTACTAATCAACGGATCCATGAGCTCTGCGCCCAGCTGGAACCGTGGCTAGCTTCTCAAGCTAGCGTGGCTGCTACTGAGCCTTCCCGTGCCGGCATAACTCCGCTCTCCCAACCAGAGCGGTTCTCAGGCGACTCCGGCAACGTCAAGCCCTTCCTGGCGCAGTGCGATCTCCACTTTGAGCTTCAAGCGTCCGCTTTTCCCACGGACCGCTCCCGGATCGCCTTCGTCATTTCCCACATGACGGGGAGGGCGGAGGCGTGGGCCACTGCCGAGTGGAGTCGTAACTCGGAGATCTGCCGCTCATGGGCGAGGTTCATCTGCGCGCTCACCCAGGTTTTCCAGTACGCGGCTCCGGAACGCCAGGCGGCGTCCTCGCTCATGACAATTCGTCAGTGACGTCGCCGCGTGTCCGACTACGCCATTGAGTTACGGATCCGGGCTCCCGAGAGCCGTTGGAACGAGGAGGCCCTCCATGACGCGTTTTACCAGGGACTGTCCCCACAAATCCGTGGCCACCTCGTTGCCATGGATCTTCCGCCTTCGCTAGACTCCCTAATCGCATTGGCCCTCAAGGTGGACCAGCGCCTGACCGTGCAGAGGCAGATGGACAGCCTGAGGGAGGAGGAGACGGAGAGGCTCAGCTCGGTCGCTTCTCGGCCACCCGCGTTGTCTGCTACATCGGAACCCATGCAAGTGGAGGGGCTTGGCAGCCCAGCGGAGGAACACTTACGTCGGCGACGAGAAGGGCGCTGTTTCTACTGTGGTCGTTTGGGACACGTAATCGCCCGCTGTCCGACTCTGCCGAAGTGCCCCGACCTTGGGATCTCGACGCCGGTGAATGTGCGGTATACTGGCGCTAAGTCGGAGCGATCACTGTTGCACCTCACAGTCGGGACAGACGCTCATTCATGCGTAGTGACCGTGTTCATTGACTCTGGTTCGGAGGCCAACCTCATACATCCGCGGATAGTCGAAGCGTTGCGGGCGGCAATCTGGTGCGGATCCGGGAGGGCAACGAATGGAAGACGGCTTTCAACACTCCCACGGGGCATTACGAGTATCTCGTGATGCCCTTCGGACTGACCACCGCCCCGGCTGTCTTTCAAAACTTCATTAACGACGTGCTTCGGGAGTTTTTGAATAAATCCGTCTTTGTATACCTGGATGACATTCTCATCTTTTCGGCAGATCTAACCTCTCACATTCGACAGGTCAGAGAAGTGCTCCAGCGTCTGCTGCAGCACCAATTGTACGTTAATATGGACAAGTGTGAGTTCCATCGGGCATCTGTGTCCTTCCTGGGCTTCGTCCTGGCTGAGGGAGAGATATGTATGGACCCCGGGAAGGTCTACGCGGTGCGGCGTTGGCCTACCCCCGCCAACAGGAAGGACGTACAGAGGTTTTTGAGATTTGCTAATTTTTATAGGAAGTTCATAAGGAACTTCAGTTCCGTGGCCACTCCTCTACATGCGCTCACCTCTCCACACACCACCTTCTCGTGGTCCGGGACCTGCCAGGAGGCCTTCAGCAGACTAAAGGCAAGTTTCACTGCTGCGCCCGTTCTAATTGTTCCAGACCCAGATAACCAGTTCATGGTGGAGGTGGATGCATCTAATTCAGGCATCGGAGCAGTCTTGTCTCATAGGAGTCCCAGAGACGGTCGGATCCACCCGTGCGCGTTCCTGTCTCGGAAGCTGACCCCGGCAGAGAGCAACTACGACGTGGGAGATCGGGAACTGCTGGCGGTCAAGAGCGCGTTGGAGGAGTGGCAGCACTGGCTGGAGGGCTCGCACGTACCGTTCGTTGTCTTCATGGACCACAAGAACTTAGAGTACCTGAAGACCGCGAAGTGGCTGAACGCCCGACAGGCCAGGTGGGCCCTATTCTTCACCCGCTTCCACTTTACTCTGTCCTTCCGCCCAGGCTCCAAGAACTGCAAGCCAGATGCACTCTTGCGGATCCACGAGTGGGAGCGCACGGAATCACGCCTATTCTGCCAGAGGCGTGCTTCGTGTCCGGCTTCACCTGGGCGGTTGAGTCACGGGTGAAGGAGGCCCTGCGAAAGACACCGCCGCCCGCGGATTGTCCGTCGGGCCGCCTTTTCGTCAACCCATCTCTGCGGGGAGACGTCGTCGCCTGGGCCCATACCAACAAGACGGTCTGTCACCCGGGTATGGCAAAGACACGTTCAGTGGTGGAACAAAAGTTCTGGTGGCCCAACCTCAGCAAGGACGTAAGGGAGTTCGTCAACGCCTGCCCGGTGTGTGCGGCCAATAAGACTTCCCGCCTACAGCCCGTTGGTGAGTTGCGACCCCTGTCCACCCACTTTCGTCCGTGGTCACACATCGCGCTGGACTTCGTCACCGGCCTGCCGCCCTCCCAAGGGAACACAGTGGTGCTGTCTGTTGTGGGTCGTTTCTCCAAGATGGTCCATTTCGTGCCGCTTCCGAAGATCCCGTCGGCCAACAGACAGCCCAGCTGGTGTTAGACGAGGTCGTCCATTACCACGGATTACCCCGAGACATTGTTTCGGACAGGGGTCCGCAATTCAGCGCCCGCTTCTGGAAAGAGTTCTGCAACCTCATCGGCGCGTCAGCTAGTCTGACATCAGGTCATCACCCGGAGTCCAATGGCCAGACTGAGAGGATAAATCAGGAGCTGGAGACTGGTCTTCGATGCCTGGCCTCCAGGGACCAGAGCACGTGGAGCCAGCACATCAAGTGGGTGGAGTATGCCCACAATTCTCTACCCTCCGCCTCAACAGGTATGGCTCCACTCCATGTCGTGCACGGTTATCCTCCGTCCCTGTTTCCTCCACTGGCCACAGACTCCGGGGTCCCGTCGGCCTTGGCCGTGGTGCGACACTGCAAACGGACCTGGGAAGCAGCGCGGAGGACACTGCTGCGCATGAGCAGCGCCTACAAGGCCGCAGCGGACCACAAGAGGAGGGCCGCACCAGAGCTCAGAGTGGGACAGCGAATGTGGCTCTCCACCAAAGATCTCCCGCTGCGGACGGAATCCCGCAAACTGGCTCCCAGGTTCGTTGGCCCGTTTCCGATTTCCAAGATCATTTACCCGGTCACCATCTCGCTGAAACTGCCCAGGGTGCACCCTACGTTCCACATCAGCAGACTTCGCCCGAATCGCACTTCGTCGCTGGCTCCTCCGTTAAATTAGGTTGTTGTTTTAAACACGCTATGTCTATAGTTGTGTCTATCTAGGTACCTATTCATCTAGCTCTAGTGAGATACTGTAGATTGATAGATAGAGCTAACAAGCTAGCCAGGAGCTAGATACGCTATTTGTCTACGTTATCTATCTTAATATCACATATTGTTGCTCACTGTGCTGTGAAATGATTAAATAAGGATAAAGCTGGCCAACATATGTCATTTAAAGTAGATTAATGTTACGTTTGCTCGTCAATCCCCCGGAGGTCGGCCCCGGAGAGCGAACACATCATTTGACGTCCCACAATTCACTGCTTCTCAAGCCACCGGCTCCTACCCGCCTGATGGAGGCATTTTTCGCCACTTAGGGAACGCACACCACGTATCGTATTTAATATGTCCTTTTTTACTACCAGGCATTTCAGCCTATCCCCCTCCACACCCCCCACCCCCCACCACCACCACCACACACACACACAACCCTCCCCGCTCCAGTGAGCACTGAGCACTAGCTTCATTAAAACTAATTGAATCGGAAACATGTCTGCCCGAGGAAACATTAACTCTTTTCATATAGGACATTTCCGATTCTGTTTGGTCAATAAGGTCAAAGGAGCGAGCCCACGTGTTCAATATTGATACACGCTCAAACTGTAGGCACGTTTCACTGAGTCACAGCGCGTCATCCATCACCGCTTAAATGTGTTCTTTAAGATTTGGGTGGTTTGGGTATCATTTGGGAATTTTCATGTCTAAATGTGCAGAAACAAGATGAGAGTAATGACAGTGTTGTCTTTGTGTTGGAATGCAGTCAACACACTTTGCTTGTGGCAGCTACGATCCAGAACAACGTGACTGTAAAATTATTTTTATTTAGCTTGGCCCTTCATACATGCTTTAAAAAGGTTATAGTTACAACAACTCATAACATTGGAAATACTTTTTAATCTT
Organism: Syngnathoides biaculeatus; assembly: GCF_019802595.1. Taxonomy (NCBI): domain Eukaryota; kingdom Metazoa; phylum Chordata; class Actinopteri; order Syngnathiformes; family Syngnathidae; genus Syngnathoides; species Syngnathoides biaculeatus. Next base: position 13,809,841 of record NC_084653.1, on the reverse strand, counting down.
GGAGAACCCAAGACACCCAAATCCATCCATCCATTTTCTTTTCTGCCTATCCTCACGAGGGTCACGGGGAGTGCTGGAGTCTATCTCAGCTCTCAACGGGCAGGAGGCGGGGTACACCCTGAACTGGTTGGCAGCCAATCGCAGGGCACATAGAGACAAACAGCCACACTCACAATTTAGAGTGTCCGATTAATATTGCATGTTTTTGGGATGTGGGAGGAAATCGGAGTGCCCAGAGAAAACCCACGCAGGAATGGGAGAACATGCAAACTCCACACAGGCGGCGCTGGGATCCAACCCAGGTCCTCAGAACGATGAGGCCAATGCTTTCCAGCTGAGACACCATGCCACCGACATCCAAATCCTCTTCTAAAATTTCATGTTCTAACTACATTAATCAATAAGCATCAAAGGGAACACAAAACAACACATTTGGAAACATTTACCAATTTACCTCCGGTTTAGATAATGCGTCACATATGACCCTTAACTACCCAAAAACAATGCATTTAATGCAGACATATGTGCGACATTGGGCTTTAAGGGTAAAAAGAGTAACTGTGGTGCGTTGTGTTTATACAGTGGGCTCTTCATTACATGGGTTCTCAAGGGTTAAATTACATACTTTAGGATTGTTGGGGATTGTACACCATGTGTAGGCCAAGAGTGCATATCACTCCATCTGGCAGGTGTTCTAAACAGTTAATTTGGCCTAAAACAGTGGTCAGGGGTTATTGAACTTCACTGTAAAACTGAAACATGGACATATTTCCAGAAAAAAGGAATGTTTGATTGTAAGTGTGAATGGTCATCATACACGCACCAAAAGCGCAGTGAAACAACATGTTCACAGTTATCGCTTCAAATGGTCTGTTGTTACAATTTGATGATGGTGAAGCACCCCCTAAATGACGTAATACTGTGATTCAACTTGATGCGACGTGCAACATTCGTCCATTTCACTCAGTGGACAGGAAACAGTTAAACAAGCTTCAGTGGTTTCATTTTGGTTTTGTCAGTGTTAACACAGAGGCATTGACTAGTTAGCATGTTGCGCTAACTACAGTACTTCATTCAGAATTATTTGGGTTTTCAGAGCTGAATAACTGACGAAATAAATCATTTTTTGTCCCGGACCCGTGTGTGTGGAGTTTGCACGTTCTCCCCGTGCCTGCGTAGGTTTTCTCCAGGCACTCCTCCCACATCCCAAAATCATGCAACATTAATTGGACACTCTAAATTGCCCCTAGGTGTGATTGTGAGTGCACAGCTGGGATAGGCTCCAGTACTCCCCGCGACGCTCATGAGAATGACTTCCATTCAGACAGTGAGACAAAAAATAAAATGTGTTTTTGCACAGTGTATGACAAAGTAACAGTAACAAAGTTTTGCACTTTCATACTTTCCACCACAGCTTGTAGCAATGATTTGACAGCATCTATCAGGAATATGCAATAAGAACACAAACACACACACAGCTGTGGAAAGTGAAGTAAATATGTATGAGCGATGTGAGCGGCCGTCAAGTTCAGTCAATCTTCCGTCGGGGACCAACCTGGTGTCGCCTTCGTCAGAGCTGCTAATGGCCATTAGAGGCGAGAAGGAGCGGAGGCCTTTGATTGGTGCCTCGTCATCGCTCTTGGTGGTGCCTGCCTTGATCCTTCATACATCGATTGGCTGTTTAGCGCGATGAAGGATGAAGGGATACACAAGACCGCAGGCCCAATCCATCCGCGTGCAAGCTGCATTTGTTCATCTTTGCCGCTTTGACAAAGCTTTTGATTGGACTCTTCAACATGTTAGTTCCACCAATAGGAGCATTGATGGATGTTGTGTTCTTCGTGCATTTTGAGCAGCACTACAGAACGTAGAACACGAGGTCCATTTCCAATCTCAAATCTCAAATCATATTTCTCTGTTTAAATGAATGGAAATGTCAGTATTCTGTTCCAGCCTCACACACCTCCCACACCCCCAAAAAAGATGTTTTAATGAGGAAAAATAACACTACATTATTATACTATTTTTAAAAATTCATTATTGACAAATACATAGTAAATAATGGACCATTTTTGCAACATTTTTGTGTTTGCATTGACATTGTGGTGCTCCTTCTGATATGTGCGCGCATTGGCCCCTTGGGGGGCAATATAATACTATGGGTGTCAAGCACAAGGCCCAGAGGGCCACATCTGGCCCACCACATTATTTTATGTGGCCCTCTTATGCTAATAATGTGCGTCGACTTTATGTTTCTTGCTAAATTACCAAAATTGTCATTTTGTTTTTCTTCACTTTTAATTATGTGGGAATTATCCCGTGACCCTTGTGAGGATAAACAGCTCAGAAAATGGTTGGATGGATGGATGAAACAATTTGGACTGCCTTCCGATTTTGGAAAACTTTTACAATATCTTGTATAACAATTTTAGTATAATATCCATCCATCTTCTTAGCCGCTTATCCTCACAAGAGTCGTGGGGAGTACTAGATCTTACCTCACTGTCAAAAGGCAGGAGGCGGGGTAAACCTTGAAGTGGTTACCAGCTACACTCACATTCACATCTAGGGGCAATTTAGAGTCTCCAATTGATGTTGCATGGTTTTGGGATATGGGAGGAAACCGGAGTGCCCAGAGAAAATCCACCCAGGCACGGGAATAGCATGCAAACTCCACACAGGCAGGCCGAGGATTGAACCCAGGACCTCAGAACTGTGAGGCCAACGCTTTCCAGCTGATCTGTACTGCCAATTTTAGTGTAATAAAATTAGGTAAACATTGTTCACAGTCAAAATGGTCCTCCAAAGGAGACGGTCACATTTCCTCAGTTAAGCTGCAGTGATATTAGCATCTCTTCACAGAGGATAAAGAATATGTTTTATCTCATGAAATATGTTTATGCAAAAAAAAAAAATTCTGGCATGTATGTACTGTAATTTTTTGGCCTCTTGTCCATATCTCAATAACCTTTTTCCCAGTTAAGTAAAGTTTGACTTAAAAATGTATATACTATATCCCTCTGTTGTCATTTGTTGACATTTGCTGCATCACACTTTGAGCTCAAATAGCTGTTGTCTGAAGAGTGTTAACGGTGCAACACTGATGCTGATTGTTCACCTGGTCATGATGTTTTGCTTTGTTTATTTGCATTAAGGTAATGCTGTGTTAGCTAATAATTGTTAACAACACACCTCAAATAAAGACTCCCCACCACTCAAGAAAAAGGTGGTTCCCACTTGGTAATATATACGTTTATTTAAACTTCGATTGGTATATATTTGAAAAATCTAAGATAGAATATTATGATGGAAAAAAATGCACTTGTGTAAATGCAAACACCTTACCTTTAATCAATGGCTGGTACTCTTTGCAATTTTCTGTCATTAAAAGCCACACCCTTTCCCCAACATTCATGAAAAACGTCTTCCCCACTCTGTAATATTGACATTATTTGAGAAAGGTGTCTATTTGTAAGAAGAAATTAAATCCCTCCACTCTGAACACGATAACCGGGAAAGAAAATGGATAAAATTTAAAGGCTTAAATATTCTGACAAACAACTAAAGTCTCTACAGTTGGGAAAGTTGCAGTAATGCACTATGTCACTTAAATGCCTTATCCCAATCAGTGTATTCTATCTCTACTTTATTGTGAGAGATTTCCGAAGTAAATCTTTCATTTATTTTGTTTAGGTATCCTCTATCTCTCTTCTGTACCTACTGTACTTCCTCACATATACAGTAGCCTCCACTCCAATAGTCGCTGGGTTTTCAAACACCACACCTCAAATAATGGAAAAACACTAGGTGGGAATAAATCCCTTTCCTTTGGTATTCCTTTTCTGGCTCCTTCCTATAGGAGATTTCCTTCTTCTCTCATAAATACCTCACCCCATTCAATGCAATATACCCCTCTGCTTAGTGTACTGTGCAGTTCTGACCATTCGCATGTATATTTTTACATCTTGAAATGCTTTTGCTGCTGCTTGATTGTCATCTAAACACTCCGGTGGGATCTTTCTGTTGCACATGAGCATCAGCGTTCTTCTTGTCAGTCACCCTCATCGCGTCCATTCAAACAGGTGTGGTGGCACGTCCACATTTCCGCCATCATTGTGCACACATGGATGATGGAAAGCGTGCAGGCATGCACATGTAATAGTGTTAAGGCGACACCCCCCCCCTCCACACACACACACACACACACACACACGCACACTGTTAGAGTGCAGCTCTAAATGATTCCTTCCTCTAGCCTCCTTCCCTCCCCATCATGTCAAGTGTGCCGAGGAGGAAGTGGAGTAATGGGATCTTAATGAATTTGGTCCTCTATCACGTGTAATCACGCACAGACATAATGATGATCATCTTTTAGCAGCTAACTGTACTCGGAGTCAACTCGTGACACTGCCGTGCGCCGTTTAGACAGATCTACTAAATGTCAGCAAACTGCTTCTGAGCGCAATCCCAATTTGCTTTGGAATTAGCACTAGCAGCACTAATTATTTGGACAATTCATTGCTTTTTCGTCTGCACGCACACACACACGAGAAGGAGAAGAAGAAGAAGACGCTGTTCTCTTGATTTGGGATGAGACTGGATGTGTCCCAGACATGCTTCAAGCCTGCAGGCTTCACTTCTCTGCTCTTGCACACTCTGCCAAAAGCTTTGTGACAGCTCGAGCACGCGCACACGTACACACACACACATTGCTCTTTCCTCTGCACGGCCTTCTACTGACAAAATAGCAGAGAAGTGAGCTAAAACATGAAGATGAGAATTTAGTAATTAGTTCTGAACCAACTTTGGAAAGAAAGAAAAAACACCATTCGTGTAAATGCAGTTTTTAGCAGATTTAAATAAACGGGAGGGAAATTGAGGAATGGTTGTTAAAATGAAATATTTTGCGTGACTATAAATCGATTCCTAAGTGCAGTCAACTGAAATTTTCTATCCTTCCTTCATTAAAAATATCAAACCAAGGGATTGCCACGATTTTTTTTTTAAGTTGCGTCCTCCACTTTGTGGGAGGTGGGTTTTTTTACAAATACAGCTCGTAATTATTGAGGTTCTACTTTTGTAGATTTTCATCCCCTTATAATGGAATTATTTTGACTGCGGAATGGAAATTACGCATGTCGTATACCAAAAATCCTGTTTTGACATTTTACAATAGAAGTGTTCATTTTCTTTGTCGCAAGCCACAAATACGTTAGGTGACCTGTGAAATGATACCGGTTGAAAGTGTGTTCTTTATATATTTGGGAAAAGAAAAGTATCCTAAAAATTTCTATAGTTTAAAAAACATCGTGGAAAAATTGTCCTCCTTGATGAGGGAAATACAATGTAAAAATGTATTCAGGGAGACTTACACGTTTATAAAGGACAAAAATGCTGTATGATAAAAAAAAATGAAAAATCGCTGAAACGTCTTTTAAACATTTGGTGGTTTAATAACTCGTTATATGGATACCTTAAATACGGGCTGACATGCCAGTTAACGAAAGGTTTAAATTTTCAATAGTTTAAAACGTACTCATCTTAAAACGGGTACTGACGAAAACTGTTGCAGGCCTTACGCGTGCTCCCATTAAGACGATCGTTTGACATTTGAGTCTGATCAAAGAAAGGTTTTTGTTTGCCTTATAAAAGATAAACTAATTATCTTCATTTCAAACTTTTATTTGTGAACATTAAATCATCGTGTCCTTCTTTAAACGTTTCTCGGCGACAGACGCGAGGCCTTTCGCAGCCTCTTTTTCTCCCTTTTTTTTGTGCGCGAAATCCAGTTTAACATTGAGAACGTGGACAAAAACGGGTTTGGTTTTGTTTTTGTTTCGTTTCCCCCTGTGCGCTCAGTGCAGGTGCTCGTCGATCGGCCAACAGATATGCTCTAAGCATTAAGAGAAAGGTTTATATATAACAGCAACAATACTTACAGCACACATACAAACGAGGAATGTGACAGTTGTACAAACACAATGGCTCCCTCCCTTGCTCGTCTATACACAGGAGATAATATATATATATATATATATATATATGTATTTATATATTAGTTTGAGTGCCAACTATATTGGTATCAAATCTAGCAGACTACATAGTGTCCGGTATATATAGACATCGCTTCTGCATGTGCCTATTAAAGAGCAACAAAATAAATAATCAGAATACATGCGTCGTTTTTTTTAAATGGGGAGGCACGGTTTAAAAAAAACTTTCATTATAACAAACTTTGTACATATTATAAACTGATGCGTCATCTATTTTAATAATATACAGTGTCCACGCGTGTCTCCGCATATACATTTTATATATATATTATGTATATAAATGGAATATATATTACATCTGGTGAGTCTAAAGACATGATGAAAAGATGAATCATCGTGTGTAGGAAATCATTGAAATTAAATAATAGGGGGGGGCACGATTTGCATTTGCTTAGTCTGCCATGCACTATAAAAACAAATAAGATGATTTAACTGAGTGACAAAAACTGATTTTATCAGTTTTAGTAGGGTCCTGGGGGGGGGGTCCCTCTCTGCCCCCGTATGTCCCAAAAGAACTAAAAAAAAAAAGGGTTGGAAACTGTTTTTTGTTTGTTTATCTTGTTTTGTGGCGGTGGGGGATGGGTATCGGAAGTTGGTCTGTGCGTGGACGCCTCGGGATTCGGCCTGCTTTTAGAAAGGCAGCGTGTCGAGGAAGAGTTTGTCGATGATGGCGGGCGGAGGCACGAGGTCTTCGAGTTTGAGGTAAAAGATGCGTTGCAGCCCCTGCGTGCACAGCGTGCGCAGCTCGGGCAGCTTGCTCAGCAACTTGGACAGGTAGTTGGGTCGGTTCAAGCCCCCGCCGGTGAACGTCACTTGGTCCTTCAGGCAGTTGACGATCTTATTCTGCAGCTCCTCCACCCGTTTGGGCTCCCTCAGCCCGTGTCTCTCTATTTAAAAAAAAAAACATATTGGGGTGAGGGTGTGTGGGGGGAATCCCATTCAAACCTCGGGTGGTTGCGTTTGGTTTGGTTTGGGGTTTTGCAAGCATTACGGCACCTGTGACCATGGCGAGCGCGGCGATGCAGGAGAACGCCGAGATGTCAATGCTCATGCCCTGCAGGTTGGAGGAGAACTCCACGATGGCATCCACCCACTCGCCGAAGCCGCGGACGCACTGCAGCCTGTGCAGCACCACGCCGTTGCAAAAGATTAACTTGCCTTCCACCGGGTTGGACCTAAAACCCAGTGAAACGCGCTCTCGTTAATTTGAAAAGGGCTTCTATTTAGGATTCATTTTTACAATAAAATTATTTAAAAAGGAATTGGAGGAATGTTGCGTGAAGCTTTCTTCCTTTTCTTTTCCCATGTTTTTAGCTCACCTGTACGCGAGCCGCAGGACGAAGAGCTCCAGGAAGGCCGACTCGAACAGGAGGTCCTGGTCCGCCTTGGGCAGCTCGCAGAAGCCCGGGATTTTCTCGGCCCAGCCGCGGATGATCTCCATGGAGCCGGTGAGCAGGTCGTAGAATTGCTGGATGTGCTGCGTGTTGTCTCCGGCCATTTGGTAGTCAGGGCTCGCCTGGAACTGGAATTTCATTTCCACACATACACACGAGCGCAGGAGGCCACTTAATGAAGCGCCTTTAAAATATATCATCCGTGAAATTGCAAAGTGAGGCTCTCGCGAGGGAGAGACGGCGACTTTTTTTTCTTTTTCATCCTTATTAATTTGATTATTATTATCATTATGAATAAATTCCCCGTTTCTTCTTAGCGGACTCAGAAAAGCCACTTGTCGAAACGAGGCGTTGCGAAGCGTTGGATTTGTTGCCGTGCACTCACTCTGGAGTAGTCCAGTGCAGACATGGACGGGTTGGAGTCCACATGGGCCTTGACCAGCGCGCTGATGAGACTGACCGGCGGCGACGGGGGGGAGGGCTCCTGGGGGCTTTTGGGTTTGGACGGCAGACGTCCTCGTCGACCTTTCAGATTATCAGTCCTCACGACTGGTTCGGGGAGAAGAAGACCGCGCACCGAGAGAAAGGCGTCAGCCGACATCGTCATCGGCACCGTTACAGCATTCGAAATAATAAAAATAATAAGACTGTATAATAATGCAATAAAAAGCTGCCAGGTGCATGTGTGAAACGAATGCAACTTTTGCCCAATGGGAAATGTGGGCCCGGACTTACCTTCTCTCACCATTCCAACCACAAGGCACTTCTGGAAACGGCAGAACTGGCAACGGTTTCTTCGGCGTTTGTCGACAGGACAGTTCTTGTTGGCTAAGCACACATATTTGGCATTTTTCTGGACGGTGCGCTGGGGAAAGACACAAAAAAAAGTGTCAAGGGGCCGGCTAAGGAGTCGCTCTGTTTTGCATTACATTTAAGTGGGTTGGGTTTTTTTTTTTTTTTTTTTTTTTTTTTTGTGACGAGGAAAATGAGGGAGATAAACTCACGATTTAACTTTTTACGCATCCTAGAGTCGAAACGAAAACGGGGGAACGTGTCATTTTGTGGAACGTCAGTGAGAAGGCTGCATGCGCATCGAAATGATGAATAGGATTTTGAAAAAATAAGTTTCATGCATCCTTTACTGTGCTCTTGGAGAGACAAATAAAGCAAAAAGTGAGAGCAGACGTGCTCGACATGACCGTCAGAAGGGTTCACGTTTAAATGACAAAAGAGTTTCATTTGGGACGAAAAGAGAAAGAATGAGAAATTATCATAACGTATTTTACGTATGCACGTATCACACTGGTGAGAGAAACGAAAACGATATGGGGTGGGGGGTGTCACAGATTGTTGGTCTGTTTTTGTATCAAATTCCGATAATGTGATTCACATAATTTCAATTCGAAAAAATAATAGAATGACTTTTTGACTCATGGAAAGAAAAAAAAGGGGAGTGTGAAAGGGTTACCTTTTGGGCCTTTTCCCCCTTTTATAGCACAAGCGCAGTTAGATACATTTAATTGGGAATGCATACGCAATGCACGAAGGACTTCTTTTGATGCATAGTAGACCGCGCTGGAGACGCGCGAGAAAAAAAAACAATAAAGTGGAGTGGAAGGCTGCACTTTGTGGGCCTGTTTGGTGTCAAATGTATAAGAGTGCAGATCTAAAAGAAAAAGCTGCATGCAGGGAGTAGACTTGTTTTCACGCCTTCCAAATGAAGGGCTCCCTCTCGCCCACCTTGAAGAAGCCCTTGCATCCCTCGCAGGTTCGAACCCCGTAGTGCTGGCAGGCCGCGTTGTCCCCGCACACCGCGCAAAGCCCCTCGTTGGACGGTGATCCGCGGGAAGGCGGCGACGGCACCTGGCTATCCACCAGCTGGTGTCCGTGGCCCAGCTGCAGCGAGTGCGGGAAGGCCAGGCCGCTCGCCTGCTTACGGTGGACGCCGGGCACCGCGAAGCTCTGCGCGTCCAGGCCCCGGTGGTGCGCCGCCGCAGCCGCCGCGGCCGCAGCCGCAGCCGCCGCCGCCGCAGCCGCCGCCGAGGCGGGGCCGTCGTGGCCCATGGAGACGTGCAGCGGGCCGTCGAACCTCATCTGGCAGCTGGACACGGGCGTTCCGGGCGGCGACTGCTTGAAGGAGAAGAGCGAGAGCCGCGACACGGGGTTCTTGCGCTGCTCCATCATGTAGTTGTGGTGGAAGGTGTGGAGCGAGGGCCCGCCGGGCTCCTCCCACACGCCGCCCGCCTGCACCTGGAAGTTGGGCGTGCTGGGGCCGTGCGGCGACGGCGGCGGCTTGAAGTACACGGGCCCGGGGTGGCTCATCATGTCGTCGGACTGCGGGGGCGGCAGGTGGCTCTGCTGCTGGTGGTGCGGGTGGTGGTGGTGGTGGTGATGGTAGCCGTGCATCTGCACGTCCTCCACTTTGATGGACGACTGCTCGCCACCGGCGTGCGGCATCTGGTAGAGGCACGGCGGCTTGACGTCGTAGCCGGCCGCCGCGTTGTAGTTGTCCATGAAGGTGCTGAAGCTGGGCAGGGAGGTGGTGGCCGTGATCTCGGTGTTGGTCAAGTCCATGCTAAACTTCACGAACTCGGGGGTGAGGAAGTCGCAGCTGTATTCTCCTGCCGCGGCGGCGTGGTAGCTGTAGCTCTGGGACGCGGGGCTGGCTCCTTGCGGTGATGATCCATACTGAGCCTGGACGCAGGGCATGGCTGCGGCCGAAATACGCAGCGGCTTTAGTCGAGCGACACATGCGGGATTTCAATTGCATGAGCTTTTAAGACATTGTTTTCACCTCAAGTTCGTGCGACGGGGGCTGGGCTCACACTTGGGAAAGTACACACGATGACCGTTTTGGATTCAGGTAGGTGGAAGAGTCCCCTAGAAGATCACAACCAGAATTACCATCAATTAGAGCAGAAACTGCCAAAAACAAAAAACAAAAATGCAACATTTGGAATGTGCTCTTTTCCATTTCTTGCACTGAATATTATAGTTAACTCTACTTTCCAAAATTCACAAACAAGCATTTTTTCCCCTTGTTGTTGTTAATGCAAAATACCAGGCAATAGAAAGCCATTTTTACCTCTTTCACATCCAGCTGGTTGCGTTCAATCCATGCAATAAGCATTCAGGTGCGAGCTTATCAGGGGTGGGTCTTCCTCAGATGTATTTTCAAAAGAACAAAATAATAACTATAATAATCAAGTTGAAGCAAAACCTCCCAGTCACGAAGCAGCTGTGTGGCGGCCAGCCTGTGAGCGACACTCGCCTAGACTAAGCCACTCTAAGCCAATGTGGCTTTGTTTATGTGAGCTCCGGATGCCGTGGCCCACGTGTTGGCTGTGCTGACGTCATCGGCGTCAACATCAACGCGGCCCAATGGGGGACCGAGGTGGGAGGAATGGATGAGAAGCCACCGAGGGAGAGCGAGGGGGCCGGTGGGGGGGACGTCCTCCAGCCCTGGTGCTAGGGAGCGTGTTTGTCTTGTGGTATGCGATCTATGCTGCGTCCCACATGGGCACCAAGAAGCCGAGATGCAGCGAGGATAAAGACGGCTACGCTCGCTTTGAACGCGACTTACGACTAAACACTCCCCACACTGGGCGTCAGCATCCAAGTTAGGGGGAAGGTCAACTTCAGTAATGAGCATGTTTATAATTCTGCACTTGATTTTCAAAATGGGATTTCTCATGCAGGTGGCACGTGGCTCAGCTGGTAAAAGTGTTGGCCTCACAGATCTTAGGTCCCTGGGACCCGGACCCGCCTGTGTGGAGTTCGCATGTTCTCCCCGTACCCGCGTTGATTTCCTCCGGGCACTCCGGTTTCTTCCCACATCCCAAAAACATGCAACATTAATCGGACACTCTAAATTGCCCCGAGGTGTGATTGTAAGTGCTGCTGTTTGTCTCAGTGTGCCCAATTGCAGGGCTGGGAACCAGTTCAGGGTCTACCCCGCCTCTTGCCCGTTGACAGCAGGGAAAGGCTCCAGGACTGCCGGCAACCCTCGTGAGGATGAGCGGCTCAGAAAATGGATGGATGGATTTGTTATGTACGTGTTGGGTATCCTTGCTGACAGTATTATCCTATCAATGTAAATATTGCTTCAGCATAATTAGACTATATTTACTGGTTATCACACACCAACTATGTCTTCAGTTTCTTCATTTTTTTGTCTTGATAGATTTTCAAATGTTTCCCCATCTATCTATCTATCTATCTATATCTATCTATCTATCTATCTATCTATCTATCTATCTATCTATCTATCTATCTATCTATCTATCTATCTATCTATCTATCTATCTATCTATCTATCTATCTATCTATCTATCTATCTATCTATCTATCTATCTATCTATCTATCTATCTATCTATCTATCTATCTATCTATCTATCTATCTATCTATCTATCTATCTATCTATCTATCTATCTATCTATCTATCTATCTATCTATCTATCTATCTATCTATCTATCTATTTCATTGTCATAGTAGCACAATTGCCTGTCTTTTTTGTGCAAACGTGAAAATCCCCAAAAGGTCTAACAAAAAAGAAAGAATAGTTGCCTTAATGCAACCTTTTTTATTTTTTGATTGACATTGATGACTGATGATATCTACAGATTCTGTGGGGGTCACAGAGTGGGGTGGGGGTGGGGCACTAAAACCCCCTGGCCCATTCCTAGAAGCGCCACTGGGAAGAAATGCCAACAACAGACTGTGCACAGTATATGTACGGCATGATGTGAATATGTGTCATGTTAGGTAGTCGAAAGTGTGTGTCGCAATTTTGCCAAACGATGCCCCATTTCAAGGTCCGAATAATGAAAGCCATGTAGTAAAAGCCGCTGACGTTCAACTCGAGCCCTGCAGTATATGAGCATCACTCTTGGTGGTACTTTGTTGTATATCTGCCAAAAAAAAAAGTTATTTTGACACTTTCAGTCCTGTTTTAGTTGTCTCATGGTTTGTGGTGACACAAGAGTAAAAAAAAAAATATATATATATATATATATATATATATATATATATATATATTCAGTGCCAAAGTCATCGTTAAGCTCAAGAAGCCTCAATTCACAAAGTGCACCTTTTCTCCGGTTTTGAAAAGTGAAACCGGTGTTTCTGATAAATACAAGCCATGTTGGTTCTTTCTAAAGAATGGAAAAGATAGAAATATGTAGTTTTCTGTTCGAAGAAGTACTTTGTTTTGGTAGGTTTGGTGATTATGTCGTCGCAGATCACAACATCCTGCTCATCTTGAAAGAAATGCTCCATCAGTGAATGAGTTCAGTGTGAAACATCTACATATAATCTTTAAAGAACACTTTATTTTCAAACTTTTACTCAAGTACAATTTTTATGACTTATTTGCAGTATGGAATCATTATTTAGGTGCAAATTTAAATTTTCCACATGTTATCGTTCAGAGTGTACATAATTTTACGGTAATACACCTTTAAGTTTTAAAACCTCTGCCTGGCTCTCCAATGAACACTTGGGCCTACAACACTACTGTACTTCGATATTTGTCATGATTTTGGTACTTGGTGAGCTCAGTACTTTTTGAGGTGGGTAATTGGTGGGGGAAAAAGCTTGAGAAGCACTGTCCCAGACTACACATACCGTAGGCAAGAATCAAATTAAAAACTGTAAGCACGCCACTAAGTGAGCATGACGACGTATCTTCAGACTGGGGGGGGGGGGGGCAATATTATTATACCTTTTTGTCTGACAGGATTTCTTTCTTTCTCAATTGTGTTCAAATATAAACCAACTTCCGGAGGGAGGAGGCAGGAAAGAAATGTAAGTGTGTGTGTGTGTGTGTGTGTGGGGGGGGTGATAATTAGTGGGGGGCTTCTAGCCAGTTATCACAGGGGAACCAACCAATTTAGTACCTGTGAGAGGCAAACGCCTGATAGCACAGACTCTTATGGAGAGTGACAGGAGAAAAAAAAAGAGAGAAGAAATCAAGTTGACTCATAGTCGCCAAAATAAAGGTATTGTTTTGCAGCCCATCTCGGGGTAATCTTACAGTAACACCTTGTGTCCAATATTCAGCCTCGCTGTGTTTTTTTAGGGAATATTAGTGTGGGCAACAGTCCAAAAAACTGGACTATTCAGCATCCTGTCATTGTGCTGGCAAAATACACTCCGAGTGCACTCAAGGACAGGCTGAGAATGAGTGTATTGCACTGGCCTCTAGGGGGAGCTCTTTTTCACTGTGTTCTGTTCCTCCCAATTAACCTTTTGCAGGTTCCCTTTATGCCAGTGCGGTCCCACCCATTGTTCTTCCCACGTGGCTTTATTGAGCCACACACCTAAATTAAAGCACACGCTTTTATTGGAACAATTGTTAAAATTAACTAGTTGGGTGGTCATTTGTAATAAATTGAAAAAATAAATTGAATAAATCAGGTACAGATACGATGACATCAGAACTAGCCGTCTGAAGTCAGATGGTAAACATAATAAAGGCAGTTGTTAATTTAATTGGCCATTTTACCCATTTATTTACTTTGACTTGGGATTTATCGAGTGGTGTCGATGTGCACGATTATTTAAGTGGCTTTGAACGTGAGTGAGGTGCGTAACTAATTACGTTAAATGTATTTGGATTGTGTGTGTGTGTGTGTGGTGTGTGTGTGTGAGAGAGAGAGACAGAGAGAGAGAGAGAGAGCGAGAGAGAGAGAGAGAGAGAGAGAGAGAGAGATGGAGGGATGCATTTATCCATTCACAATTTCAGATCACGCAACAAAACACGGCTTGAAGTGCAACTCGAAAGTGGACAAGGTGCAAATATTCATCGATGTTCAAAGTAAATGAAACGAATGTCGATATTTTATGAAACATTCCGAGACCTTTAACTCAAAATTGTACAAATCCTCGGAATTCCAGCATCTCAACAGGAAATATGTATACAAATGTATGACTATTTTCTGATAAGTTATCAAGCAAACCTGGAATTGATTCATAATCTCTTGCGCATTTTCTGCACTGCCAATTGGATTACAGGACTTTTTCTTTAATAAAGGGAGGGAAATTGAAAATTGATTGACTGATTAATTCCAGTCAGTCACGGGACACATACAGAAAAACATTCACAGTTCAAGACCCAAGCGAACCTCATATTCACCTTTTCAGAAGCATATTGTTGTATAATATGAGAACCTGTCAATCAAGACTGACCATTATTAACAGAATTTTTCATTCAGGTCATTATTTTTGGATTGATGCCCAAAAGAAGAAAAAAAAAAAAAAGAAAATTCAAACCTAAGGCCCGTGGGCTAAACATGGCCAGCTATGTCATTTAATTTGGCCCCTGGGGATTTGTGAGAGGGTCATAGTTCTAACCATATCCACATGTATTCACACAATATATTGTCTAATTTGCCTCACTAAATTCATTTACACACGTTATTTTTTAATTATATTAATATCATTGTATTCTTTCATTCTATTCTAAAGCCTGACCAGCCGACCAATCATTTGAAGGCAGCATGTGGAGCACCCATTAAGCTGCTCATCCTTCCTCAATGTGGCAGCTCAGAAACGCCATACACCGGTTGACTAACATGCATTTGATATGGTTTTCATTCACCGATAAGTTCGATAGCCAAACAGACACGAACTACTTGTGCTGGAATCACTTTTAACAACCCAGGTTATATCAACCCCACCCCCTTATCTACAAATAATGTTACTCATGTTCAAATATTTGGAGTCTTATGACTTTTCTGCGGTTTTTTCTTCACCCCCAAGCCCCCTTGTCCACTCTTCCCCTCCGTCTGTGTAGTGCAATGGGACAAGGCCTGAAAGTTAACAAAGTGGGACCAACAAGTGAGGAAGTCCATCATTTCTCGGATCTACTTTTTTTTTCCTCGACTGTCACTCACATCCTGGAAGAAAAAAAAAAACTCTTGCGAAGCAGCTCTGAAACTTTGCGACAATGGAACATCCCGACCCCGAAGGCATCTCTTTGCTCACAGTCCTCTTTCCTATTTCTCCAATTCCACTTTACAAGCTTAAATGTCTACTTAATATGCTTTAATGCCTGCTCTTTAGAGCCGGCCAGCACTTCATCACTTTTATACACCTTTATATAACACACTGTTAACTAGCAATGCCTCACGGAACAGCTTGTCTTGCAGCTGGAAGGCGCCTGCACGCCATGATGGAGGTACCTGTTCGCCATGCACAATGAGACAGTAAAAATGTGGAGCGAGGCCTCCGCATGCCGCCAACGCCGCCGTCTATATCAGCCGCTGGTGAATATTCATGAATCACAGTGTCATGACATGCTCCGTAATTGGCAGCAACATTAGTAATGACACTGCCGCTATCAAGGACTTGCATATTCATGTGGCCGCTCAATATTTCCTCACGGCCGTGGATTCCCCCCCACCCCCACGGCCCCATCCTTTCTTTTCCACTCCTTCTCAAAGTGGAAATGTATTCCGGAGCTGCAGGTGTCCCCGCTGACACAATCAATTGATAAAAAAAAAAAAAAAAAAAAAAAAGAAAATCACATAAATCATTTACTTTGATTAATAAAATGTATAAAATTACACAAAGCTCAGATGATTGCAAATTGTGTTGAAGGAATCTTGTCAACATGCATTGGAAAAAGGGCTTGAAATCTAGGTGAGGTTGTGCTGGTCCCACCTGACTTTGGGTCAGGCGCTGGACACACCCTGGACGGCTCACCAGGCAACCACAGGCCACAATATACAATCATTCCCACTCACTTTCACATCTACTGTATGGACAAGCCGATTCTGATTGTAAGTGGATTTGGTGGGGAATTCCTTGCAATTTTATTTCACTTTTAACAGCTACGGCAGGCATTTTAACATAAATACTTAATACTCAGTGGCACAGTTTTCCATGACTTTGTATTTAAACTTTTACTTTATAACAGGGGTGCTCAATGCGTCGATCCAGGCGATCGCGAGGCAGTCTTGGTCGATCGCGGGGCAGCGTGGGAAAAAAAAAAAAAAAAAAAAAAAAAGAAAATCACATAAATCATTTACTTTGATTAATAAAATGTATAAAATTACACAAAGCTCAGATGATTGCAAATTGTGTTGAAGGAATCTTGTCAACATGCATTGGAAAAAGGGCTTGAAATCTAGGTGAGGTTGTGCTGGTCCCACCTGACTTTGGGTCAGGCGCTGGACACACCCTGGACGGCTCACCAGGCAACCACAGGCCACAATATACAATCATTCCCACTCACTTTCACATCTACTGTATGGACAAGCCGATTCTGATTGTAAGTGGATTTGGTGGGGAATTCCTTGCAATTTTATTTCACTTTTAACAGCTACGGCAGGCATTTTAACATAAATACTTAATACTCAGTGGCACAGTTTTCCATGACTTTGTATTTAAACTTTTACTTTATAACAGGGGTGCTCAATGCGTCGATCCAGGCGATCGCGAGGCAGTCTTGGTCGATCGCGGGGCAGCGTGGGAAAAAAAAAAAAGACGCCAGCCATTGTTCCCTCTAAACTGCGCGTGTGCGCAATTGTACATGAAACATTCTCTAACAACGACCGCTGTTTTGCCACACTCTTTTTCCTATCTTACCTTACACCCACCGCCACCTCCCACTCTTAAAAACATACACTCATAATTACAAATGTTACAGTACTCACGGAGCCCGTCAATGTGTTTTATAATGACAGCGTCCATCCACCACCACCGCTTTAGTTAGAAACACAGTCTGGGCAATGTAGAGCAAAGACGAGCTAGACATGCTGCTTATGTTTACTTTTGATATTAATGGAGAAAGTTAAAAAAATAAATTTGTTGTTTTAAGATGCACTGACTGTCGGAGTATGTGACTAATTGAAGAAAATGTGGTGAAACTGGATGAGATTTTCTCTTTTCCGCGTGGGAAAGGTTGGTCTGAAGCCAAAGTAGAAAGTGCACGATGAGAGTGTGTGTAATGTTAAAATTCCACCTTGGCACAGACTGATCCAGGATGAAAGCACAGACAATGCAATCCACAAAAAGCTAATTCTGTATTTTAAATATAGGAGGCAACATAACATCAACCTTAAAATGGTTTGAGAGCATCATCATCTACCCGTCGTCTGTAGCTCAGAAGAAGCTGGCTGCTTGAAAAGTAGATTCATGCATAAAAAAGTCTGGACACCCCTGATTTACAATATTACCGAACTAATAGCGTATGTGAAATAATAAGGTAATGTGACTATACATTTATGATTTTCATAGTCATAATGGCCCTTTGAGGGAAACTTTAAGTATAATTGAATTTGACACTCCTCATTTAGTCTTCAGTGAATCTATCTTGCTGGTTTTTGGAAGTCTCACAAGCATGGAGAGAAACAGCAAACAGATTAGAACTTTAAGATGGTTGGCTAATGTTGCTCTATCACTCGTTTGTTTACAGCGTGCCCAGCAAAGTGCAGCAGAATTAATTTGATTTGGGGATTGACAACTCCAACACTAAAGTGTCCAAATAAAGAGAATCGGGTTAAAAGGAATTGTGACGGCCAAATAGAAATATTTGATTCCAATTCATTGACTGGTTCTGCTATTTCTTGGCCACATTAAGCATTGGACTTGTTACTTAAAGTTCTAGTTGCATTGCATCGCCGCTGTCAGACGACATTTCCTTGTTGTCATTCTTAGAATCCATTCAACATGGAGGCCTGAGACAAAGAAAGTGGGCTAAATCATTGACATCGAATTGTGAGAGCAAACTTGGATGTGTGGCTTGTGTTGCTTACAGCCCGATTGGGGGAATTACTTTATCTCTTTTAATTAGTCTTTTTTTTTTCATGTTGTGACTCATCATGATGGACAACATTTTCAGGAAGAGGCGAAGAAATAATCCACTGCCATATTGTAACAATTCTCCATGGAAAAATAATTTATTTTCTGAAATCCATCATGAGGCATATGGAGACTTATGCATAACAGTGCAACACATTTATTAATCTGGACTGTCCCCTGAAGTCATGTGACAATGAAACGGATGACTGCTTCTTTTTTTTTTTTCTCTTTCTGGTATGCATAGACAAGGTGGGCTGGCTACAAAACATGAAGGATCCCTCCAAAGAGGAGCAACAAGGGAGCTTGTATACTTTAAAGAAGTCTCACAAATGTTTCGTCCATTTATTCCACTCGAAGAGTTTAAACGGGTATATGTGACAAAACATATAAACATTGTAACACTTTGTTTTACTCCATTTTCAGTGAATATGACTCAGTAGAGGCCGGCGCGGTGGATCAGCTCACAGTTCTGAGGTCCTGGGTTCAATCCCAACCCCGCCTATGTCGAGTTTGCATGTTCTCGACGTGCCTGCGTGGGTTTTCTCAGGACACTCTGGTTTCCTCCCACATCACAAAAAGATGCAACTTTAATTGGACACTCTAAATTGCCCCAAGGTGTGATTGCAAGCGGGGCTGTTTTGTCTCTGTGTGCCCTGGGATTGGCTGACAGCCAGTCCAGGGTGTACCCTGCCTCCTGCCCATTGATAGTTGGGACAGGCTCCAGCACTGCCAGAGACCCTCGTGAGCATAAGCTGCTCAGAAAATGGATTGATGGATGACTCAGCAGGATCAAACTCTTAGTGTTGCAATGAAGCTTTAGTAGTTATATATGTTTCCTCAGAATGCAACAGATTTGACACACAAGGAAATACAAATTTTTTGGGGGGGGTACACAAATCAAATTTTTGAGTCAAGAACACGATCAAAAAAACTACGTACGCTTTACCAGCAGTTACTTTCTCCACATGGTCGCTACCCAAGTTGAGTACATACACTTTTGAACGCACATGGTCAACTGTTGAGTGTTTCAGTCATTTTTGCACAACTTGCTGTTATCTAACAAGGAGCTGAATGTTAAAATAGAGTACATAATTGGTGTTTTTGTCTCCAGACCATCCACTTCCATAGTTTTCAGCGACTCTTCCATTCTCTCTGTAAAACTTTCGCAACCTGCTCATGACACTGAGCTCATTGGCCTCTTCAGCAGGTTGTGCAAAAAGTACTGAAAGACTTTGTACAATTGAACATGTGCATTCACAAGTGTTGCAAAGGTCAAAGGACATCCACCCGTAAAGGTGATTCTGAAATGTCACCCCAAATATCCCAAGTTTTCTGTGAGTAGTGTGTCACACATGGTTGAAAATACTTCATAACATGAGCTTTCAAAGCTTAAAGAGCAGTTGCTCCGTTAATATCTGACATGGAAATTAGTGCAATGGAATTTCTCTGAAACGGTCTTGATCTATGAAGCAGGAAATTTCCATAAGCAGCCCTTGGAAGTCTTCAGGCCGAGGCCCAAACCTCAAAACCAAGACAAATGTTTTGCGCTCTTCCTGTGATTGAGAGCATCCTCTCGTGGTTGCCATTACGGGGTAAATCAATTATCTCTGCTCCGAGTTGGAGGCTCCCGCGGTGCGTTTACCTTCTTTATTTGCTGGGCTTGGATGGGGTTTTGGTAATCCTCAATTATTCTTCCTCTCAAAAGCGAGACCGACTTACAGATCATCAGGGAAAGAAGCTCCTAGTCGGCAAAGTGAAGGGCTCAAGTGGTTAAAGAAGCCATGAAAGTCATATGACTTCCCTCAAATACGTGCAGAGTAAAAGCAATGTGTTGCTTCTTTTAACCGCGTTTCCCCCAAGGACGAACTCGCTTATTGCGATTCCGGCTGTCAAAGTGCAGGAAAATGATTGCGGGTTTTAACCAATGGAATATGTATGGCCCGCCTCAATATTCCCTCTCATTGCGAATATGAGAGCGCGCATTTGAATGGCGCGCTATCCGTCGCAAAGATTTGGGACAATAAGTCTCCAAATGTTGATGCGCTTGGCTCGGGATCCCCAAACCGGCCGTGAGCGAACCGCAACGTTTCTCATTTCTCAAGCCGAGAGCACCCGGCTCGTTGGCGGGGGAGTCCGATATCTGCGCAACGGCGTGGAGTTATCGGATTACAAACAGGTAAATGCTTCATTTTTTCTCTGCGGCTGACACTTATCCGGCAAATTCCTGGTCCCCGTGGTCATATTGCTTTATTTACCCGCCCGTGTTCATTTTTCACTCAGTGGGGGGAAGGCAGTGACTGCTGTCACGTCTTGAATGACTGCCTGACGCAGAGTTTTCCTTGTCCTGCATTCAAGGAATTCTTTCAACCCTGAAAAAAATCTTGGTTGTCCCTAGTTTGCTGAATTAAAAATTGCATTTTATGTATTTTTTGGATCTCGAGGTCACTGATGGTGTCGCAGTGCACACACCTGACTTTGGTGCAGGCAGTGTGGGATGGATTCCTGCTCATTGATGGTGTCTATGCCTGCCCTACGACTGACTGGTGACTAGTTCAGGGTGTAATCTGCATTTTGCCCCATGTTAGCTGGGATAGTCTCTGGCACTCCCGTGACACTTGTGAGGATAAGTGGTTGAGATAATGGATGGCATCATATGTCTCCCCAGAGTCATGAAGTGATTTCACACCAACATCATGATCTCCTTTCTAAGTTCCCCCTGCCCTTTTTTACCTGTGGATTGTTCCAGAGAACTCACCCGAGTTCAGGAGAAATGTCACCCTTTTCTGTTGCTTCTCAGCACATTTGAGGAATCTCATTATTCAGAGCTTGTGTTTTTCTTTTGTAGGCTTATTTTTTCCCATCTGGATGAACATAGCGGGGTCCTGGAGGGGAGCGGCGGAGGCGACCAATTAGGGAGACTGCCGATTGATGGCAAAATGTAGGCTCCAATATCTTCGCCTCCAAATCTAAATTCTGCCAGAGTCACCAATCCCAAAACTCGATTAACAAAAGAGACACTTTCGCTCGGTGCCATAGGCAAATAACAATGAGATATTTAATGTTGAGTATTAAATAGAAAGCCATGAAGTGTAATGGGGGTGTATAATTTAGCATTGCCCCCAGTGGACTACTACGACACATGCTCACCTGCAATATTATTTTTGGCAAGATTTGCATATGCTCTTGTTTCTGCCAGTCAACCTGTAGTACTTATGTGTTAGTCATCATACTACTGTGACACAGAAATAAGAGTTCAGAACATTCAGAGAATACCAAAGTCACTGTCCTTATATGTTTACCCTTGCTGGATGGATTGTTTCTAGACTGTATTTATATCGACATTAGGACCCACCCTGTCATGTGAAGAGGTTTAGTTACTTGACTTGCTTTGTCTGTTGTGTATATGTAAATAAAAAGAAAGAAAGAAAGAAAACACAAGTTCAGTAGTATTTTCTACTGTTTAAAATCAAGCCATTCAAAATAAATATTGCACCAATTAATTAAGTGTTTGAGTATTATAACTGTCCATAGTTTGATTTTCGGAAGCGCTTGTCCTCAGAGATATGGATGAGTAGAGGGACCCGGATCCTCTGACTGTGAGTGATGGAACACTTCATCCAAATCTTAGCCATTATTAGAACTACAGTAGTAAAGTAAAGTTTTGTCTTATATGACATGAAATGAGACAAATTCTACCACAGTGACAATGTTTCTTTTGTTGATTCGATTAATGACCACAGTATCGTTTCATGAAATTCTGATGGTAAAAATGAGTGTGATTCTTGTTTTAAAGCATGTAAGCCAAGTAAAAGCAAAAAAAAAAAAGAAAAGTCTTTCTCACCAGCCCTCGCCCCATCATTTTCTATGTGCTGTCATTTCTCAGCTCATATAGCCGAGCAGGCTGTAAACCTTTCCCTTGATAAAGGCGTCGGAGTTGGGAAGACGGAGAAGTTCAGGCGAGTGGCAGTAAACTTTACAATCACCTTTGGGCTGTTGAAGTGCGAGGTAAAGGAAGAGCGCGCCACGCCATCTTTGCGGCGGCGCCACTCTGCTTTGCTCTGGAAGACTTGCCTGAACTCCGGGGCCTTGATTTGATTGGTGCAGCCTTGAATCATAAGCTTTAATTGCACCTGACATTTAAAGCTTCTCTCTGGTATTTAAAGCAGTGTACAGGTGTGGCTCGTTACTGAGCGGGGAGGGGAAATGAGGAGTGCAGGGGTGTGTGTGTGTGTGTGTTGGGGGTGGGGGGTCATGTTAGCATTTCTATCATTGCTGGCCTGTTTAAGTCATCGCAGTGCCTGCCGCCGCACGTGAGTCCATTCGGCCGTTTAAAACACTTCAATGGAAGACCGCGACAATGTTGACTGGGATTCTTCTACCGGTGGAATCTCACAAAGCCGAGTGTGCACGCCGCCTTATAATTGCGCTGTGTCTGTCTTCAGACTTCAATAATCACATTGAAATTCATGTTCAATGGGAGTGAGCACACATGCCAACTTTGAAAGTGCCTCTGATTAACCCCAAATACGTGTCAGCTCTTCTCGTAGGAGTAGTACTCTTTTTCGTTATAGACCGATAATACAAAAATATGCATAAGCATCCTTCCTTTAATCTGCTGTGAAAAACACACTAGTATTAGGCGACTACATCCTACAGAGTCATTTACAGTAGTTGTGAAATTCTTCCTCGTTTTTGTCCAGATGCCTGTGTAATACCGCTCCCTGGTGGCCAAGTCGCACACATTAGTAGATGTACAAATGGTTTAATTCTTCCTATTCTATTTAGTTGTTATTACGATACATTTTTCTTCTTCTTTTCATCTTCCTTTCGGCTTGTCCCGATAGGGATCACCACAGCGTGTCATAATTTTCCATCGTAGCCTATCTCGTGCATCTTCCTCTCTAACTGTAACTCTTTTCTCGAGGCATTACTGTCTCAGGCACTCTTTTTTTTTTTTTTTTTTTTTGTGGCCCAGTCACGGTTTCTCTCAGAGAGCCGTTATGACTGTGAAACCATTAAAAAATCTATAATGGCCTCATCATACTTGCACGAAATTTATGAACCAGTTTTGGAATCAGAAATCAAGGGGTGGTTTTTCAACCATTGTCCATGTTTGGTAACACAGAAATGCCTATAATATCTCAACGGTATCATTTTTGACATATGATAATCAGAATTTTAGTCCAGATTTTCACAAGAATCATGGAAGTTGATACAGATGATTTGTCCTTTGCGGGCCACAGAAAACCGTGTTTCGGGTCAGATCTGGCCCCCGAGCCTTGATTTTGACACCTGTGGTCTAAGGTATTGCATGAGCAAAGTATCCCACCCATGTTCTTTTTATGTATTTTCACGGGGAAAGAATTGTACATTGTTCCAAAGTCAAAATGAGAACAGGGCGGGAATGCGTGTACTGTACATTCGCGTGTGTGTGTTTTAATTGTGGTGAGTAATTTGAAGATGTAGATGATAAACGCATGCTGTGCCTCACAGGACTGTGTAATTGTAGCCAATGCGAGCGTAAAGACATTTTTATTTATTTATTTATTTATTGCATGGCATTGCAAGCAGTCCCGGGCCCCACGTGTCTGCGGGCAATGTGTGCCTTGTGTTGGCATCAGAAAAACAAAGCATATGTTGATTGTTAGCCAGGGTGTACATAGCGTGTCCGGTCCACTCAGGCTCTCCCTCGTAGCGGCAAACTCCCAACTTTGTTTCTCTAGGCTATCTGTCAGAGCTCATTTAGTATTTGGGGACATGTGGATTCCCATGTACTGCAAAAAGGCAACAGACTTCACAGGGGCTACGGCTACTATCTGACCACTGATCCGTCAGTTGCATTCGTTTAGCTGGAGTGAGGTGGAGGGGGGCAGCTCAAATCCACCACTTTTAAAATGCGATTGTAGTAAATGCTTTATTACATATAAACACATTAAAATAAATGAACTTAGCTATCTTAAAAACAAATTAGATGTAAATTTGTCTTCGCTACTGTCACTGCAGAAACGCTCGTTTCACAAAGATAGGATGTTGCAAATGGCGGCAGGCGACTCCGTGGCTCTCTTTTTCTTTCAACAAACTCCCAACGGCTTATCTTTTCGTCCAGGATGCTTGGTCACCACGTGTTGTTGGCTTGCTTGTCGCCACATTCAATATTATGCAGAGGTGGGTCAGAGTTACTCGTTGAGAGCAGGCCGTGTTTTAATTAGGACTCCTGATGCTTTCTTTGTATTTCAGGTCGTACGGCCTTATTTTTAAGAACCTATCATGTTTCGTTAGCGACTGTTTCGTTTAAAAGAAGAAATCTTTTTAGTGAATGGAATGAACTGAATCAGTTTATGAAATGATTGGATTGCATTTTTGTAATGTTGTTTATCATAGTTTATTATGGGGGAGGACGCAAACCTTAAGTGTATATTTAATTTCTGCTCCAGCTGTCTTCTCCTTAGCGTTACCCATATGCAAGTGGGTACGTTATGGCAGTGACATTTTCTGTCCTGACCTTATTTAGCGGGGATTGGATTTTGACTCCTCGGGTGCATCTCCTCGGAATTATTGGAGCCACCGAGGTCAGATTGTTCCGAGCGTGCGAGACTAGCTCGGGTTTTGGACGAGCTTTGAGAAATAGCAGATTGGAGAGGCCGACGCGTGAAAAGTCTACGATAGGCTTCTGATAACTCGCTGGAATTTATTCAGGCTGATGTAGATGTAGCTAAACATGTATGTGTTTCCCGTACATGGAAGAGTGTCGTTCTTGTGTAATTGACAAAAACATCTGTGTACCTGTAACGACGTAATTGGCATAGTCAGCCCAGCCAAGCATCTCCGCTTCTATGACTGGGAGACATTAAATTCATTGTCATTACTGTCCCTGTCGTTTTGCAGCATCTGCAGCCCCCTTTCCTCTCACTCCACTGAGCTTTGTACCTCTAGGAGGCTGCGCTGGGCTGGCAGGCGGGGCGGGCCGGGGTATGAGCCCGGCCGAGGTAGGGAAGGGACGGAGGAGAGGGAGGGAGCAACGGGGAAACGAGAAAGCAGGGGGGTGGGGGGCGAGGAAGCCAAAGAGGGTGGAGGGGGGGTGTCCCTGGAGGAGCTTTGATGCTCATTTGGTGGCGCGCCCTCATTCGGGGCCATTTTGGCTTTCTAATTGCTGTAGATAATTATCGTCATCATCATTGTTATCCTCATCGGGATGTCAGCCGCTGCCGTTCATTCATAAAAAAAAAATAAAATAAAATTTAAAAAAAGACCCCAGCTAACCTGGGTAATCCTGACATTTAAAGATGCCGGGAAGTGAATTCAGAGATTGGTTTTGAAATACTTCATACATATCTGAATGGAAGGCTGTCAATCAATTAAAATTCGTGATCGTGATTAATCACAGGATCTTAATAACTCAGTCGTAAATTAATTGCGATTTTGTATCTGTTCTAAAATGTGGAATAAAAGTATATTTTGTCTAGTTTTTATATTGTAATCAACATATAAATACACTTACTGTATGCAAATTTATTTACAACAATTTAAATTCAAGGTCAACCAGATGAGCACATCCTGAAAAACTGTGACTATACTGGACTGTACTTTTTACTAATCACACATGCTGTGAGTATACATTTAAATAGAACAATACTTAAATTGCTGTCATAATGCTAACATAACATGTAACAACTTATTCATGAGCTATTGACATAGCAGGAATCAAATGTGTTCAAATAAGGAACCTTCACCAAAAGCTGTAGGAGCACAAATAGACAGATACTATGAAAATACTCTCATCCATGTATCCTTCCTACATTGTAATAAATGGGCAACATTAATGCATTCTAACCGCAACTCTCTCCTGCATGCAGTTGTGGGGCGACGGCGTTGAATTGCTTTTCATCATTTGAGTTTTTCAGATTTGTGGTGCGTGGCTAAAACAAGGCACAGTGATGCACTTTGGAATCCAGCATAAGTCGCCAAAGCCCCACTATATAAAAACCTCAATGTCTTCGTTCACATCGGTTGCTATCCGGAGCAATTATTTATGGGCCCAGATATACCACCACAGAGCGGGGCTAAGTAGCCGGCTAGCTAGCCAGCTACATCTGCCTAAACCCCAAAAATGGATGCCACAGTTCACAGAACAGCTCAGTGTTCATTATTTCATATCCCTAGGGTTACAAGTTTTGTGTCATTTGACAACTGTAAGATGTTGGAATGGAAATCATTGCGCAAATGTAATATTAGTATTAGGTACTGCACAACTCGTGGACATTTTCACGATTTCATGACGACTCTCTGCATTTCCAGTATGTCTTATGTCTTTTGTTTTAATAGGCTACTCAAGTGCTTCAAACTCCTCGAGACAGAGAACCTGTTGTCCAATAAAAATGGTTCCGATTCTGCCTTGCAACGACTCAGCGGGACACATTCCAGCCACTGGAGGATTTATACGACTCATGCAGATAAGAACCATGCTACAGTAGCGGTACTTGATTGACACTTGGGCTGGATGTAGTTTTACCGCGGGCGACAGCAGAGACAATGACTTGATTTTTCAGAATTTGGAAAACTTACTTAACATATTTGACGTCCACTCCTCTGTGTGGCCTTTCAAATTTACAGGAGATACAGTATTTATTTTCATTTTATAGGGTCTTAAATGTTGTATTAATGCTCCTGCGTGCCAATCTGTGACCGAGAACTGTGTGGGGTCATTAGGAAGCTCAGAAATCAGCAAGAATACACACATTTTACTCACTGGGTGTGTTAAGCACATTAATGGTCACATTCACCCGACAGATTCTAAACTCTTCCTAATACATCATGGCAGGGTGCATACTCTTGTATGTAATTCATTCTAAAATGTGGCCTTTAAATCTGCTGTTTTCTTGTTGTTTTTTTTTTTTTTTTTTTTTTTTTTTTACTTTTGGCTTTGAATTTATATATTTATTTCCCACAGTGGAGGCGAATGGCTTCCAGCACGCCGTAGCATTCAGCAGAGCCCCACCAGCTAGCCGGCCTCGAGTCGCTCGAATGTAAAATAAATCAGGCCACAAAAGGGAGTGTCCTCATTCCAGCTAAGGAGCAACCAAACAAGGAGGGACTTGAACTACCTTGGCAATAACAAATAGAAAGAAAGTCACTCCAGACACCAACATTAAAAGTGATTAATCATCTCTGTTCTTGCTTTACTTTTCAAACGGAGGGATTGTCCGGCTATAAATCTTCAAAGATGTACATAAGAATCACTTCCTAATGAAAGCGGGCTTTGTTCATTTGTCACCTTTAGACCCTTTCATTTAAATTACAAAACTTCTGACCTTGTGACTCGGAATATAGATCTCTGCTATTTTAGAGCCCAAGAGGAATTAATCCATAAATCTTGATAGTAAGCATCCGGCGGTCATTAAAAAGATTCCACCGCCGCCGACCGTTCCTTTTGCTACCAAAGCCGATCAGCTGCTGTCAGAAGATGTTTACCTCTTTGGGAAAGTGACTATGAGGGAGTGGACACACATGTGTGACGCTGCAATTTCATTTGTGGGCCTTGTGTGACTTTTTTTAAAATACATACAATAGAGTTGAGCAAAGTGACTCGTACCCTGGCCGTATTTTGAGTTTTATCTGTTAAAGATGTATCCTTGGTTTGTTATGACAAAATGAAAAAAATCCATTTATTTTTAACATTTTTTTCCATATCCATTCTCAATACACGCAAATGCATTGTTTTAAATTTATAGTTATTGAGAAGTTAACGGATGCAAAACAATTAATTTTGTCAACATGATACAATACGTTGTATGACAAATTTTTGTAAATGTTTAGAGAAGGTGAATATTCAACACACCACTTCCCAAACATTTTAAGCACTGCACGGGCTTCAAAATTTCATCCATCCATCCATTTTCTTTGCCACTTATCCTCACGAGGGTCGCGGGGAGCCAAGGAGCCTATCCCAGCTGTCAATGGGCGCGAGGTGGGGTACACCCTGAACTGGTTGCCAGCCAATCGCAGGGCACTTAGAAACAAACAGCCTCACTCACAGTCACACCTATGGGCCAAATTTAGAGGGTGAGGGTGAGGGTTAGTTTCCAATTAATGTTGCATGTTTTTGGGATGTGGGAAGAAACCAGAGTGCCCGGAGAAAACCCATGCAGGATTCCAAACTGTAAAAAAAAAAAAAAAAAATTAAAAAATCTCTGCAACTATGTTTTATAATATGTACAACTTTGTAAATGAAATCGAAATAGTAATGTTGATTTTACGTCACAGTAGACAGTTATCTTTCTTCTTCTTTTTCTAAAACTTTAGCTTAGTAGCCTTTTGAGTTAAAAATGTGTGTTATTAGCTTTTTTTAAATTTATAGAGAAATCCCATCCATCCATTTTCTGACCTGCTTATCCTCACAGGGGTCATGGGAGTGGTGGAGCCCACCCCAGCTATCTGCAGGCAGGTGGCGGGGTACGCCCTGAACTGATTGCCAGCCAATCACAACAACGGTTCACACCCACAATCAATGAATGCTTGTTTTGGGTATGTGGGAGGAAGCCAAAGAAAATTTAGTAAAATAACTACGGTAAGCTATTTTCACTGGAAATAAGATAAAACCACGACACAAAATTACATTTTTTCCAGTGATAAGAAGTCCAGTGGTAATCTTGATCGTGGAACAAATTCAATTTGAAGGTACCACTTTAAATGAATCCAAATTGGGGGGGAAAAAAAGAGGCTCGTGTTTAAATCCTTTAGGGTTGACTCTGTATAGCTACCTCCTCCTGATTCTCACACCCTTTGGCTTTTCCAGAGCAGCAGCTCTCCATTTCTCCAGTGCGGGAAGGTGGACGGGAGGGGCGGGCGGTGGGGCCCCGGCGCTCGGCCCAAAGGGCCGCTGCGGCTTGAAGTGCGCTCCTTGTGTGGCCAGAGCAGCCATCGCGCTGATGCAAAGTGACAGGGACAGATGTGACATATCCGTTCCGACACACTTCCATACCACCAGTCACAAGCTCGGGGTGACTCACATCCCCCTGCTCTGGTCCTGTCCCCCCGCTTCAGGACACCACGACGATGCTCCGATGAACCTCGCCGTCGCCCGCACTGCTGCCAGGTATGGGGCTGCCATAGCCAATTACACTGAAGTGCTGCACCTAGTGGAGAGGGCAGAGCCACAGACTGGGGAAGGAAGGTGGGGGTGGTGGCAGGGGTGGGGGTAGCGGCGGGGGGTCGAACAGAGGGGTTGGCAGGACGGGGTTCTGGCGAGTGCTCTGCAGGGATGTGATCACAGGTAAATCCAACAAAAGCTGCGTCCGGCTTTTCCTCCCCTCGCACCGGGGGCCCGCCGCTGCTTACTCACAGCTAGTTTGTACGTAGTCATTGGCTGTCTAATGCAGAAGCTTTTAATATTTCATAAGCGTTTTTATGCGACGTAGAGAGACGCTTCAGGAACATAAGACGGAATTAGCTAACTCCAAATGGCCTTACTTATCTTTTAAATGTCATGCATCGGTCCGACTTTGGGAGAATAAAGCAGTTAAGGGGAAGAAAAAATTGCATTCTTAGTCATTTCATGAATAACTGAGATTTGAGGATCTCAACACATGACCACCCCCTGATGTTTTAAAAGATGCAAGCACGCCTCTTGAAGGGGACGGCGCACTTTAAAAGTGGGAGAGGAAGGCCCCACGTGGAGGGGGATTAGATGGAACGGATAATAATGGGAAAACATTTTTTTGTCTCTATATTTCCGAGCAGAAATACACTCGCTGCCACCTCATTACATACACCTGCTGTCTTGAAATATTAGTGACCCAACTTGATTTTTATAATTTTCTTGCGAGCAAAAATGGTGGCAGAGAACGCAAGGAACAGTAACTCCCCTTCTCACTAAGCAGCGGTTTGGCCAATAGTGACAACAAAACAATCTTCAAGCGTCTGTAATAAATTAAACATTGAACAAAGGGAATTAGACCTGTGTAATTAAAACAACCACATAACCTTGCCTTAATGTCTACTAGCTTAATGCTAAAACACCATTGATGAGCAACAAATTTTTACAATGAATGTTAAGAGAGTGAAAACTCTTGAATGGCTATTAGAACAGACATTTTGTAGAAACATACATGTAGACATTTATACTCACAGAGGTATTCTTTATCCTCTGCAAAGAGACAACTAATAGGACTTGCTCTGAGTACAGCCAAATTCGTAAATCTGAAAAAAATGCCTATGTCTCGTTTTGAAAAAAAACTCTTCACTTCTTCAATTGTGTCTCATGACTGTGTCATACCTCCCCCTTGTGGAAAAGACGCAACACCAGAAAGAGTGGCAATGAATCAATCACTTTAATTATTTTATGACTATAGTACGTGGTTATTCTAAGTTTTTCTATTTTCCATGTCAAAATTCAGGACCCTTCTATTTTGGGGTGGGCGGGCAGAAATGGAGTAATGGCATTTTAATTCAATTCAATCGGGAAAGATGATTTGGGATATGCTTTGAGTTAGCCGACTCGTCGAAGGAATTGCACTCATATCTTAAGGAACCACTTTTACTTTCAAATTCCGTCAGTGCCATAGGAACGGAAGTCTGTGGTACGTCGAGAACCCGCTGTCTTGGATCTCATTTGAATGTCCAGATTTTGTGGGTTCGATTCCCAGCAAGTGCCTCAACACCAGTTTCTGGATTTAAAAAAAAAAAATGGTGTGTTGCATCCATAGTAAAAATGGTACCCTAAAAATCTGAAAGTGTGACTCACTGTGAAGACCAGCGGCGGGACAACATCCTCACGTTGAAGTCTCACTCTCTCTCTTTGTGCAGTCTTACATGTCAAATTGTAAGACGTTAGCATGTCATTCATCTTCTTGTCCTCATTTGCTGTCCACGCGGTCTCTTTTTGATATGCGATCTCATTAGCTGCTACGGCTCTTCAACGCCGACATTAACAAACATTTGCCTTCCACAATTTTCAAAAGAGCCCCTCAGTCAGTGCCACTGGGCTCGTGTGTGACACAAACAGGCGAGAGGGAAATTAGGTATGTCTGTTTCCTATTAATTACAATCCTGGGAAGTCTCCCATGGACACACTAGGGCCACTCTATTACGGAGAGAGGGGGGCGTTCGCTGATAAATTAATAATCCGGCTTGTCACCAGGCACAGATGAATAGCCCCTGGTGATTGATGCTGTTTTCTTTCATAGGGCAGGAATTTGATGTCAGAGCCAAATGTGTTATCAATGCCACGGGACCTTTTACCAACGCGCTTGGTAAAATGGATGATCAGAAGAACACCGACATCTGTCAGCCCGGTGCCGGGGCGCACATCGTCATTCGGGGCTATTACAGGTAACTAACAGTGGGCACCTACGTCTCTGTCTCTGTCCCTCTGTATCAGGTGCTGCTTTGCGCCGTCGTCAAACCAGTTCATTAGCGACGTGCCAGAAGAGGCTCCAGATCACAACTACAAGGAACCGTCCACCGGCTCTTGAGGAATGTTGAGCTCAATGGAGGCTTTTAATGGAACTGAGGACTGCGGCTAAGGTGTAGAGCCCCACGTCATTGTTTGATGGATGCCGATATGGAAAAAGCCACATGTGGGTTTAGCACAAGGAGAGCCCTGAGTACTGACCATCTTGTTAACCTCCACACAGGAGTTCATCATCACTGCTTCTGTTTGTAGGATTTAGCAGAAACTACTTGACGAATTCACTCAGAACCAAGTAGAGACGTTGAAGTAGACTATTGTGGAAAAATCACAGTTTTGTATTGAAAACAAAAACATGGTGTGATTGTCAAGAAAGCTATATTTTGAGAAGCTGTTGGCAATGATCAATCACCCATTCACGAACTGCACTAGAGACTTTCCACAGTCTTCCTCAAAACCACATGCACATCAATTTGGGATGACAATCTGGATGTGGATTTTGAATTCAACAGAAATATGCCTGGACTAAAGGAGAGAATTCCAGTTTTTTGGAGGGGTGAGACATGGGCCAAAGTAGGACCCATTCCATTTTGGTACGATTGGAGAAAAAAAGTGTGAATCCAGGGTTTTTGCATTTGACTACATCTATTTTTTAAGCAATACCATCAATCCCGAATTTCTTATGACTCAGGCCTTTTCATGAAAATTAATTATTTTATCGTTTACATTGTCATTTACATTGTCAAGGAAAGAAAAACACAACATTACAGGACTGATTCAACTTATGAAGGTTCACCCTTGGCAAATCTTTGGGTCAAAAACTCTTTAACCAATTTTAAAAACACGTTATGGAGCGATGGGCCAAGGAAGAACAACCGTTGTTGACACTGGTAGATGGGTCTGTCGTGTTTCTTTCTTTCTCAGGGACTAATCCATCTTAATCTTAGTGTATCTACAATATCAGAACTTTCTTGGTTCTCAAACTCCGACTCCCCACTGCCGGAGAAAAAATTCCTTGTGTGTTTTTACACACTCGCCCAATAAAGCCGATTCTGATTCTGAGTCTGAAATACACAAGATATAACATAAATACAATGCATTACAAGTTTTATTTGCTGAAAATTTGATGAAAAATTTGAAGAAAGTTTTTCAATTTAAGGCTTTTGTGGGAACATATCCCCAGAAGACCCGAATATTTTGGGCGATTCAAATACAGGATGAAGCCATACGTTTGTCCGTCCGATTACCACCTTCATGTTTCTGACACGTTTATCTCCTTTTTTATGTTATTTGTGCAAGGGCAGGAGGGTACTCCTGTGACCTCTCCTATACCCTCCCTCAACTACCCCCCCCGAGTTCAATTGACACGTTGCACTGTGCATGTGCGTTAAAAAGGCCGATCCGCGCACCTTGGGTTGAGTCCGCGAGGGGAGCGGCGGATGGAATTGAAACCAGTCGAATTAATCTCCTGGAAACAGCAGTGACAGGAGCCTGATTACGGGAAGTCCCATGAACCGGGCCGGCCTGTTTGCGCCCTCCCCTCAGCCGCACAGCAAAGGTTAATGCAGTCGTCTTGTTAGTTACCCTGGTGCCCTCTCGTGCACATCTGCAACTTTAGTCCACGTAACAGCATTGAGCTCGTGGACGACATCGCTGACATCCAAACTAGTCTACCTTTCTTTGGACTCGATGCTTTGATCAGCAACTGTATATCCTTATGAAATGTGAACATGACATTATACTATAAAATATTATCATCACTGTTGTCTGTATGTGCCCTGCGATTGGATGCCAACCAGTTCAGGGTGTACCCCGCCTCCTGCCCTTAGACAGGTGGGATTGGTTGCAGCATTTCCGCAACCCTGGTGAGGATAAGCGGCTCAGAAAATGGAGGGATGGATACAAGTCAATTGGGTAACTAGCTTCATCACGGAAAAAGTTAAACTCTTAATTCAAGTTACCACTGTATCTTGTTCAAGTCAATTAACGCTTCATTTCAGCAGACCTTATGATTGGTACCAGAATGTTATGTTCAGAGAAGCGTTTACAGTATCTCAAAAGATGTGGAAGATACCAAGTGTCTTGTGGTCGTTTTCAACCAATCATGTCTAGTTGTGAATGGAGTTTCTGCACTGGATAGTAAAAGAAACTAAGGGGTCATGTTATAAGCGGAACACACAGTTCACGGGATAAATTGGTCTGATGGTATAGTTGTGGACTCTGCTGACTAATTGTAACAGCAGCAATGATGTCATAGTATCGGCCTCAGTGTAAAAATGGCTTCAAGCCCCTCTGACCATGCAGCTGCCAGCAACATTATTTTAACCAACTCGGAGCTAGTTAAGAAAAAAAAAAAGAAAAAGATGGTGTTCAGGAACTACTGGAGCCATGGTAGCAGCTAAAATAACCCATAAATCTTGTCAGCTAGCTTGCTATTGCTGCTAAGAACCGTAATCCTCACCTCTATGGCAGAAAATAACTACACTTCTGACATGTCTTGTTTTCACGAAGCGAGGACAAGGAGTTTGGTGTATGCGACATATCGAGCAAGAAGAGATAAAAGAAGGGACAGAGAAGACAGAGGACCTATGGTAACTGCAAAAGTAAGCTGAAATGTAGAGCAGCAAAACACCAGAATAAGTGCTTTTCTAAAATAACAAAAT
Source organism: Syngnathoides biaculeatus (assembly GCF_019802595.1). Lineage (NCBI taxonomy): Eukaryota > Metazoa > Chordata > Actinopteri > Syngnathiformes > Syngnathidae > Syngnathoides > Syngnathoides biaculeatus. The sequence continues at coordinate 13,775,517 of NC_084653.1, read as the reverse complement.
AAAAGGGGGGGACTGGATCACTTTAATGGCATTTCAATGGAGAATTATTATTTGATATACAGTGGAACATCGATTGAAGGTAGAACTGTTTCTGTATTCATTTGAAGCACTGCATTTCATGACCTAAAAACACATAGTGGAGTATAAAAACATTGATCTAAAAAAAAAGTTTGAAATGTTTCAAAGCTGATAAACACTTACCTTTAAAAATTGCTGTGATTGCTTAATACTGCTGTGAATGTTCGTGATCGCTGGTACTTGAGAGGAAAGACAATGGCGTAGTGGGCTGGTGGGAGTATGTGGCAGTGGTGGTGGCGAATCAACTCGGGGTACCAGTCGCTGTCTGTTGTCTGTGCCAGTAAACAACAGTTTACTACAATACCGGAAATAACCTGCTTCGTCCGCTACAAAGGAAGGTTTTGAGTTCTAGCCAGACACTATTTTCTGTCCGTTAAATCTGAAGATTGTTTGTTCTGGGTCCATGATCTTGAGGTTGCACTGGATATGTCAAATGTAGTGGAATGTCAAGGTACCACTCTTTATCTAGTATCCAACAGTCAAAAAAAGGAGTCATCCCCGTGTACTTACACTTGAGGCACATATCAGCATCAGACCTAATTCATAACAGCCATTTATGATAATAAATACACGTCCAACAATCTCAAAAATCACCCCCTCCCCAAACTCCTTTCCCAGTCCCCCCACCCAACTCTCACTGATTTACAAATAGCTGATGGAGCAAGCAGCTGACAGAAATAAATGAGCTAATCTGATGGCTGTGTAGCACTTCCACCCAGATATTAATTCATCAGGAGGCCACAGAGTGCAGACAGATACAAATTCCCACTTTAATTATTTATGGGAACTATGCTTGGAGCAGGAGACACCTTCACTAGCAGGCTTATTTCTCAGAGCAACTTTACGAAGCCCGTCTGATTCCACGCTTATTTTGGTTTTCCTTGCCGATATCATCAAGTCCCCCGTCTATATTCCGCCTTCAAAACACTCCAGACGAAGAAAGCTGTTGTCCCCTTTTACAGGCACACGCTCACATGGGACATTCGATAATGAACAAGTGGGAAAATAACCTTTGCCACATTAAATGATATTGTTTTCGATTTGCAATTTTTACGAGCCCTTCCTGGAGCCTCTTTGATGTATTTGGCTCCCACTCCCGAGCCTCAAATGGCCCTTTGCCGACTCCTCGGCTTATCTAAATCAGTGGAGGCTTTATTGAAGGAGTGACCAGTGGGTATCTAAACAGAATGCAGGGCTATTGATTTCACAGAAGTGGTCTAATTGTTTCCACGAGACAAGGGCTTGTCGCGATGATTTGATTGATTAGCTTGATGCAGGTCTGCCTCCTCAAGACCCCCCCCCCCCTCATACCCCAACCCTTCCTCCCGCCCTCCCTCGGCCAGTTAATCGCACTGTAATCCCAAAACACTGGTGTATTTCTAATCCATCATCATTATCATGGCTGTACTCAGAGCAAGATTAGTCCATGAGAGACTTGTTTCCCCACTTTTCCACTTCTCAATATTAACTCATAGCGGGCACATGTTAGAAAGACTGCGGTCAGCCAATTTCTGTCACAATCTGATTTGCAGCTCATCGACTATGCAAATGCCCGCACGAGATGTCATTTCGCAAAGATTTTTGCAACACCGCCATTTCAACTTGACAGTCTTCATGAAGGACTTTCAGCAGAAATGTTCCCTGAATTCTCTTCTGATTCCATCAACCAGTCAGGAAAATACACTGGTACTTCAATTTATGAGTGATCCAACTTTTTCCGGGTTATGGGCTATGTTGCTGCTATTTTTTGAAGTCTTGAGTTATGAGCAAAAATTTGAGTTACGACGGCTAATGGTAGCGAAACTCCACAAAAACCATCATATAAGAATTATTCATAACTACGTCAGGTGCTTGCTTCAAGTTTTATACTGCCACTTCAAGTTGAGGCTTTAATTGTAAAACTAAACATAAAACAAAGATAATTACACATTGTGAATTTAACCAAGCCACAGATGTGCAGTGCAACTGACGCCCGATGTTATCTGGCATAGGGACGACCCTAGTGAGGATAAGCAGCTCAGAAAAATGGACATGAACACATAACCTTGTCTTATGAAAGTCAGCTAACTTGATTATAACACATAATGGGAAACTCTGTAGATAGGCTAACCAAACTAGGATTGATTTTCACAGTAGTTATAAAACTTAAAACGACTTGTATTTATAAAGAAACGGAGCAACACCTGCAGACATAGCATAATCATATATCAATAGTCACAGGCATATATTCGTTTTCCGCTGCGAAAAATTTCTCATATTACTGTAGCTCGGTTGTGATAGTCTTCTGTATTTCATCATCAAATCTACATGCAGTAAGTCCATGTTTTATACTGCCACCTGTTAACCACGATGCACACACCAGCAGGACTGGCGCCATATCAATGAGTATTGAAACATGAATCAAAATTCAATAGTGTGCATTACACATCAGTACAGGAGGCAACATTCACATTTTATGAATGTACTTTATGCTGCCACCTAGAGATGATCAAAAAGGTGTCGCTTACACTTTCATTCTGATATGACATGGGTACGCATGACTGCATACGTACACATCCACTTGTGTCCAAGTTTGAATAACCTGGGCAGAATTTGTGAAATATAAAAACAACCATCAATCATTTTTAAGGTTATGTTTTATTTAATGATAATGCTTTTATGAAATGCTTGACAGTTGAATTTGTATCCTATTAAAATAAAATTCTCCTGGCCCTTATTGGTATTACACATTCAAATAAAGTGCTCAACTTGAGAATAATTATTTTAAAAAAACCTAACAAAATACAGATAACACTTCATGTTTTGAACGTATGGGTCAAGCCAAACTCTTGCATTATAAAAGTGCGTTACACACAGGTAGAATGTTTTTTTCCAAGTCAATTTTGGGGGTGCGTATTATACATGGGTTCGCATTATACATGACAATTACACTAATTACATTATTACTGTATAATTTTATAAACTACAGTACTCTGGAGTGCTATTTTGCTTGTTCAAAAACATTTGTGTGGCGGAGGAGCTTGAAGAAATTAATAGCACTTCAGCTCCTTTCAATGGGGGGGGATAATGATTCAAGAGAAGTGCTTTGTAGTTGTTGACAATAGTGTTACAGTGTGCCATCTGTAAATCACTAAAGACAATCACAAAGTTTAAATGTAATCCATTTTTATAAATAAGACGCATCGAAGTTTTAACTCTTTAAATGTGAGGAAAGGTTATCTGGTTGTCAAAGCGCTTCTCTAATTCAAGCCTCAGACGACCATCTTCCTTCAGGCATCGCGGCCAGGCTGACATGTGGCGTATGTCTGGGCGAGACCATGGTAAACGTCCCGTGGACATCAAATGAACAGCGAGAGCCCGAAGCCTGAGAAAAGCAGAGAGGCGAGGGGACGGGGTGGAAAACAGCAAAAGGGGGATTCAAGTGTGAAGTGATGGAGCGAGACGCCGTGACTGGCGGAGTCCACGTGGCTCTCCGTCCTTGCCTGTGGTGGTGCTCTTCACTCATTTGTCTCAGGAGGAACGGGGATCCGCGGGTGTTGAAGGAGGCTCAGACCAGGGGGCTTTGTCACAATGTATGAAGGTGACACCTCGGAGGACCTGCCGCTCCCACACGCATGCCGTGGACAGTTTTCCTTCAGGGAGGAAGGACTTCCAATGGCTTCTCATAGTGACACTTGATTTCAAGAAACAGCTCTCTCGACTGCACTGGACACTTTCCTGGCTCAACTGGCATGTTTGAACACTCCCTTTGTTCACTTGCTGCAGCCCCGGAATGGACTATCTTTGTGGTTTTTCGTGGCACACAACAACTCCATTCCCTGGTTATGAGTCAGACGAACAAAGGAGGCATCAGTGTGGCTCACTCTGCCTCCACAATTATGGTATGAAAAAGATTTCTTCTTTCCACTGAATATTGCCAGTCCAATCTTTGAGCCCACGTGTCTGAAGAAGCTCGTTTTGTTATCACTTAGTCCACGAGATGATCAGTATCGCCTTTCCAGAAAGAGTATGGGCCACAAAGAAAAGAAATAAAACATTTATTTTTTTAAGGAGATTAGGAAACGTGCAACCAAAAAAAGAAGGTGTAATCTTACAATACAGGAAACCATCTTCTGAAGAAGTTTTAAATTATAGTACAATGAATCCTGCTTTTGAATTTTCACCTATTCAGAACAGAATTTGTTTTATTTTTTTCAAACTTATTCACTTATTTCCTGAAAAACTGAAAATTTGGCTCTATTTGTTTTCTGCATTTTAGCCATCACAGTGAACACACATAATTGTTAGTGGAACGCACTTTGGACAGTGGGCAGCTGAAGTACCCGGGGAGCAGTTCTGGATATCAGTGTCCATTTATTGGCATTTCAGTGACAAAGAACTATGCCAAAGTGAGTTCAGCATATTAATTTAGACAAAAGTAATATTTTGGTGCCATTTTGAGATGTCTTGGTTGCAAAGAACTATGTTAACGTGACTTAAGGAGCTTCCTTTAGACAAGATTATTCCTTTGGCCCACATTTTTTTGGCATCTTGGCACAAAGGAACAAACAGTGCCATGAAAAAGTATTGCCCACCTTCTCAATATTTGTTGGTGGATAGTTTCTCCACTTTAATGGTCAAAATCCATCCAGCCATCTATTTTCTGAGCCGCTTATGCTCACAAGAATTGGGGGCATGGTGGAGCCTATCGCAGTTATCTTCAGGTGACAGGCAGGGTACACGCTGTACTTGTTCCCAGCCAATCGCAGCTCACATGATAAACAGACAAACATTCACACCCGCAGTCTCACCTACAAGAAATGTAGCATTCCATGCATGTCTTTGGGATGTGGGAGGAAACCGGAGAACCCGGAGTAAACCCACACAAGCACAGGGAGAACATGCAAACTCCACACGGGCGAGAATGCCAATCCTCAGGACTGTGAGGCAGATTGCGACTCTATCCACATAAAATTACAAAATTAAATTGTCTCATAAATTCTAGAATGTATTCTATTTTTTTTCCCCCGTATCCCCTTAATATTCCTTTGTAGTCTTCAAATGCTTGCTGAGATCTATTAAAATAATCAATTGGGCTTGTGCGTCAATCGCAGTGGGTTAATATACCTCCAGAGATATTTATCACGAATAAGTTACATTGGTAGCGGCTCCAAATATCCACAGCCTTCATCTGCATGTCTTCATCTTTTATTGCCCACGCGAGGCCTCCTGCTCCAGCGCTACTCAGCCGCCATAAATGTTTAAAAAATGACCTTTGGTAACGAGTTTGTCATTGTTTGATTCAGAAATATCATCCGGGCCATTACGGTGGCAGCTATTTTTTCCAATCAATATACAATAGCATATTAATATTTAATTTTTGGATATGTCACTATGTTATAAGACAAAAAACGAGCAGCCGTGTTGTGATGCGGCAGCTGTTTATTTTCATGCGGTGACACGGAGAGAATAAGTTGCAGACGCGTGCACGCGCTCTGCCTGCTGTGCGAATTCTCTTACTTGAGGCCATCGCATGTTAACAGACTTGCACGTCTTTGCCTTTCTTAGCGGCCTCAAGTGCATTTTGTCCTTTCAACTCCTCCCCAAAAAGTCATATAGTATTATTGAGCTCAAATTCTAAGGCGGGGGAGTGTTGGTTACATACATTTGGTGACTGTTGCTGTTATTTTTGTCCAAATCAAGCTAAGAAAAAAAGAACAAAAAACTATTTGCTGCATTTCATTGATGTATTTGAGTTGTTCTCTTTGACAGAATGCAAACTTGCTGACCACTTCGTACTGGTCCGTATATAGACAAAGAAGCCCACTACACTATTAATTCATTGTTTTAATTATTGGTGCTCTGTTGGATATCTTTTTTGTTGTTGTTGTTGTTAGATGTGAAGACGGATTACAGTGTAAAAATTTATTCATGTCCTTCAATGGCGTTAATGTCGTGAATTCTTTTTCGTGACATCTGCCCCACAAAAGCGATTCTCGAAGAAGAAAAAAAAAAACACTTTTCCTCGCTTCTATTGGTTGGACCACTTTGACTGCCTCTCCAGATGTGGGGGCCACCTGGACCGAGGCACAGACAAAACCTGGCGTGGGCGATTCAGCCAGACTCCAAACGCAGCCTGCCGACTGATCGTGGCCCTTGGCGCGTTCCGTTGCATTTAAATAGCACCTTTTGATATGAGATCAATACGGCAGATTAACAGTCCAGTCACTCATGGGCAGATGCTGCTGGGAGACAGCATGCTTTGACTGTGATACATTATTTGGCAGAACTAAACAAAGAAGTTATTTCAATTCCAATGGTTTTGTTACTTTTTTCACTAAAGGTCAAGTGCTGTCAAAAATATCAGCATATTGACCTTTTTAAACATTCCGGAAACATTGGGATCACAGATTATGCCTTTCCCATTCTCTGGTCGTGGCCCTCAAAGGGTTAAAACTCATTCACGGCAAAGTCGTGTCGGGGATGTGAATCTCGGCGCTTGTCGTTTGTGCTCTTCACTTCAAGTCGAACACGGCATCGAGAGCCCAGGTGATGATTTTGAATTGTCAGGAGGCTGTGCTGGATGACAGCACGCTCTCATACTACTTGAGTAGAGATGTTCACTTCACACACATCCGGCTGTCCCCGATCATGCTGTATGCGTGCAAAACTATTTCAAGTAAGAGTGCGTGCATTTTTACTGCTTTAGAAGAGCTTGACGTGTGCTTTTAATGAAAATGAGAATATCTGTTATTACCCAGATCACTTACTGTGTATGGCGACCATGTACCATATTTTCCGCTCTAGAAGGCGCACCTTCAATGAATGGCCTATTTTAAAACTTTTTCATATATACGGTGCACCGCATTATAAGACGCACAGAATAGACGCTACAGTCGAGGCTGGGGTTAGGTTACGATGCCATTAGATGGAGCTGGACTAAAGGCTCAATATTGATCAATATATAAATCGCACCGGATTATAAGGCGCACCGTGAGAAATTTAAGAAAATAAAAGGCTTTTAGGTGCGCCTTATAGTGCGGAAAATGCGGTAGTTTAAATTTACAAGCAAGAAAGTGCCCTAGTCTATCACTAACCTACACTAACATGGTATTAATGTCCGGCTATGAAAAACACTTCTAGGTCCTAAATATCAGAGAGTCACCTGAAGCAGTTAAGTAGGCTGGGTGAAATTCAAAGCACCTTCAAGGAGCCTGCAGAGAGTGTTGCACTGGTCCACTGTTCCACGGCCAAGCCGAAACCCATACTGCTCCTCCTGAATCTGAAATTCGACTTCCCAACAGACTCTCCTCTCCAGAACCCCCGAATAGACTTCATCAGCGAGTCTGAGGAGTCTGGCTAAATTTAGTTGAGACAAATTGTCATCCACAAAAAGTGCTACAGATATGAGGATGGAAACAGCCAGTAGTACTATCAGTAGTACTATTTCAACGACTTTAACAAACTGTAACAAAATACAGGAATCAAAAAAAAAAATTAAACACACCTGCTAATAGGATCAGCTGACACATCATTGTACACCACTGTCCACTGTGGCTAATTTTATAGCCAGCCAACAGTATGTTGTCGTACATCCGCTTGCACGTCACGCAAATGAGTAGACTCGCTACGGTGAAGAATGTTGAGAAGTGGACCCTTAGTGGACCAAAATAATATAAGCACCTCACATGCATATCTTGTGTTTACAGGTGATGAAGAGTATGCATGAAAAGTATTAACTTATATAAGTAATACCTTGCATACTTGTTTGCTAATTCCCAAATGTTGTTCATTACAGAAGTATTACTCTTCATCAAACTTTACTGTAGAAACATCACTTTTGTCTTTTCTTCCATTTTCCACAAACTGAGCTCAAAGATCTAATGGCCAATTCATAATTTCCGAACTGTGCGTCCGCAGACTAGAAGCGGACCACGGATGCACATGTGGTTCCATTCCTACATTTTGGGGGTCCACGTCTATACACCATGCATGAGTGTTGCTGCACGCAGGAATAATCGAAATGCTGGGTACACAAAAGCAAAATGAAACAGCTCCTGTGTTTATTGCAATATTTCCGATACTTAACATCAGTTAGCATCTTTATAGTCCTTTAAATTTGAATTATAAAGATGGTGATACTGATGGAGCGCTTCACACAAGCACGAGGTGAAGCAGGCACCATTGTTGTTGTTTATCATTTGCTCGAGTCATGGTGGGGTTCATATGCGGGTGAGTGAGTGTGAGCGTCTCCTCCTTGCTCCATCTGTGTACTTTTGTTTGGACTATATGTGGCTTGCAATTGGCTAGCCAACGGTTCAGGGCAAACCCCATCATTTGTTCAAAGTCAGATGGAACAGGCAGACTTTTTGGGCAAGAGGTGGGGTACACCCTACACTGGTTTCCAGTCAATTGCAGGTTACACAATGATGAACGTCAATTAACCAACGAAACCTGTATTTGAAATGTGTGAAGAAGCCTAAGTGTGCAGAGAAAACCCACTCAAGCAGAAGGAGAACAAGCAAAGTCCTCTGCTGAGATTCAAACCCAGAACCTCAGAGGTGAGGCAGATACCACTAACTCGCCAACCCGTCTTTGCCAAAATGGCAGCAAAGTATTATAACTACTGCCATCTTGTGCAATCGGTTCTCTTTATCGCAAATGTTTTTGATGCCACCAATCAAGGTGGCAATAATCCCAGAATGCCTCTCCCCAGCTCGCTCCTCCAATTCCCGCACATGCATTAGATTGACCTCACATTAACCCAAATACATTTGATCTTTAAGAGCCATAAATTGGCTTTGGTCATTACCATAGGTTAATTACAGAGATTTGCTCCGTACCGTTGCTACATTGCGATTGCAATAATAAGCAGCGCACAAAAGCCATTCACGCTGCCTTGCGTGAGCACTAAATGGGCATTGTTTTGATCGTGCTATTCTTGTCGGGAGTTGTGTTTGCATTGCTCTTTTATCGGCGCTCTTACCTCCCAGCGCTTGTGATACAGCAAGATTCTGCTGAGCCGGGCTCAAGCCGTGCCCTTCCTGTCATTCTCTGCGCAATAAGTCATCGGACGTGCAGCCCAGACATGGACGTGGCTCTCACCGCACTCCTCTCACACAATATTTTGCAAGTTTCAAACAAGTCCTTGCTTTAAAAAGTTAATACTACTACACGATCACATCGTCGCACAAAATGGAACGAGCTTTGCTATGGTAAATACTTTAAATACAGTGGGACCTTGAAGGTTCAAAACAATTTGTTTCATGACTGGTCGATCAGTGATTTGATATCCCAAATAAACTTTCTACATAGTGTTAGAGATCAATTTTTTAAATAAGTGCAAGCCGTGGAGGGCTGTACATTTGGTACCTCGGCCTTCAGTTGCAAACCTTGATCTTGATTCACCTCCTAACACCACCATCATATCACAATTAAAGAAAGCTTTAATAGTATGGAGTACCAAAAAAAAATAATAATCCCAAAACATGATTGTCTTGATCACATTTTTAGTACCGTATTTTCCACACTATAAGGCGCACCGCATTATAAGGCGCATAGAATTGACGCAGCAGTAGAGGCTGGGGTTACAATATGCATCCATTAGAGGGAGCTGCACTAAAGGCTCAATATTGATCCATATAAAAGGCGCACCGGATTATAAAGCACTTTTGAAAAAATTAAAGGCTTTTAGGTGCACCTTACAGTGCGGAAAATACGGTATTTGCCAATACAGATTCCCGGTTTGACACCTCGCTGATGTATTAAGTAACTAGAACCGCACATCAAATGGTCTTAACTATCCAATTAAAAAAGATTTATTTTAACTAAGTATCCCAACAAGTAACTTGGAACAAGGCGTTCAAAATAACCTTGGCTAATAAGCTACTTTACCGTTATTATTTGATGACATGGTGTACCCTGTCCTGGTAAATCGCCATTACACAATAATGGCAATAGAAATCATTTGTCTGACTTTTACTTAATTGTAGAGCAAATTTCTAAAAATCATGTCTACATTCTAGTCGCCCCTGGTTAGGGTTGGGTCTGTCCACACATCATCTGTATTTTTTACACAGGTTTAAAGAATAGGGAACAAATTCTTTTACACTGAACACAGCACTTCAGGTGACAAAAAAGACATAAAGGAAAAAATGTGATCTTTTTTTTTACCCCTAGAATGTCTTTGGGAATTGTAAAACCGTCTTTAGAAACTCCAAAGTCATGGAGCTATACTTGAAAGTACAGTATTTCGTACAGATATGAAAGGATAAGAGGATACAAGAGGTCACTTGTAGTGACAAAGCCACAGATTTATTACTTGACTCTGTACTTTCCTTCAGATCTTGAAGTTTCCTGTTTTTAGAATCCTCGTTGAAAGGTTTGTTTGACGTCATGCGGCGTTATACAAAAAAAAAAAAAAAGTTACACAATTAAATTTGGGAAGGTGAAAACCTTGCTCTACTCTTGCTTGTAAGTGCATTTAATAATCACACCTGGCAAACAAATATGGAGGTGAGATTTATTGATGTTGTTTTTTTTCTCTCCTTCAGGTGTACTCTTATGAACACTTAAATTATTTTTAATTTTCTGACCTTTAGTAGTGAATGCGCTGAGGACCTGATTTTAGATCAGTCACCATGACACTGGCATTGATAGCTGTTGAATTTAAATATCTATATTAACATGGAGGACTGCCATGATTTCAACGGAATCACGGAAAATGGACTTCTCTGGTAGGGCTCGATTCATCCTCTGAAGGCCCATTCTCTATTTGCATTGACTGTAATGAATGACACGCAAATCAGAATTGAATCATTACTCCCTGTACTATTTCTAAATAAAGACCTCATTGTCAATTCAATGATAAATCAAATTTTATTATATGCAAACTATCTATAGCCCCATGGTTATGTCCTTCTTGCAGTTTTTGGGGGGTTTCGCTGATTTAGTCGCAGCACCAGAAAAGACAGGACGCTAACACATTTTGACTCGGGCAATTTAGCAGCCGCTAAATGGCAGTTGTCAAAGTGCTTCTTTTTAGTGTAAAATGGCTTACTTTAACCAGGATCCCTTACCATATCATAGCCGTAGTCTGTTTTGCACCGGTCTCTGTGCCGTAAAAGGCCTAAATCCACGCTTGCTGGCTAGGAACATTAGCTTCGCTAGCCATCTAGTTAGCTCATAGTTAGCCGTAGCTGGCTAGTTCTTGTCTATTGTCTGCCACAATGTGTTAAATAAATCTTGCACAACTTTATCCATTTCATCTGCAGAGTTGGTGGTCAGCCATGAAAGGCTGTGCAGCTCCTCAGGCAGAGCCACAGGACTTTAGAAGCTAACTCCAACTGTGCAGATACACAGGCACAGTAAGTCAAAATGGCACCTTACGAGCATAAACAAAGGGAGTAAATTTGCTATGCATTGCAGCTCTTTTCAGAATAAATTAAGTGCTATGTTATTCTTTGATTCATTTTGATTCAAAAGCAAGAAATCCTATTGAGGATTTGTGATTTCAAGTGGACTTGCATCAATCCCCGTCACTCACTGATTGCTTCGTACCTCTAGATTCTGGAGTGCCTGCCCCTCTCTCCCTTCAAAGAGTGAAATTAAACAACCTGTTAACTATTTATTAAGGAGTGCAAAATGTTGAAATTCATCTCAAATACTGCTATGTTTTTATGTTTGTACACTTACCATTGCAAGACCTGACATTTTTCTGAGAAAATCATATCACACCACATCAACCTCAAGGAAATCTTTCAGTGACAGCATGCAAAAGGGTTTATGCTGACTTTGATTGGATTGGGGTGGAAATGCTTCAATTCATCCTGATTATTGGTCTGTTTGTTTTTGTGTATCTGTTTTATTCCAAATTGTAAAGGACACTTTACCAGCAAAAAAATGATAACTGAGTACAGTTTTAACTGTACTTTTTTTTTTTTGTACTGCATACAAAGAGCCTTTCATGCCTTCCTTTCTTCACTGGCACCACGGGTCGACGCCACCTCGGTGACAATGACAAATGCAGAACATGAAACGCTTGAATGTAGCAGATTCTGTTCAATGTCAGCTCTTTCTTCGCTGTGTCAAGTTAAACAAACAAGTTCATGCCATCGGAAAATGGTTATTGACCCTGCAGAGATTTTAGCTCCTGTTGTCAGTGTGAAAGGTCGAAGGTCTTCACCCACTCCCCCCCAGACTTTTGATATAGTTAGATGGATGGGCCTGTAGATAAACAGATTAAGGCCAATGTGAGAAAATTGACATTCTTTCATTTGAAGCTCATTATCAAAGTAATTCCATTTGGGTTTGACCCGCACGAGATATCGAAATTGATTATTTGGTGCATTCCAATGTGAAGGCCTCTGACATTGTGATGACAGGAGGTGTAGGAATAGGAACTGGGACAGAGATTTTGATATTGAACATGTGGTTTTAAATGATGAGCCAGGTTTTTGGGATTGAAGGTAATGACATAAGTGGAAAGTTGGATGAGTGGGAAAAGCAAGAAATTCTGCTTTGGGGCTTCCCGTGTGGTGTTGAAATGTTAAAACCAATATTACTGCTGTGTCACAAAATGTATGCTTTCTCAAATTTAGTTTGTTTTTTGCCAAAGAATTTCAGTCCACTTTCATTTCACTTCCCGGCCTACAGAGTGCACCTAGTTATAAGCCTCACCCAGTACATTTGTAAAGGAATACCATCTGGTATATACATACGCCGCAGCTGTGTAAGAGCCGCAAGTACCCACATTGTAACCCACATTGAAACACGAGATATTTACAAAGACGGTACACAGAAAGTTTAACGCTAGTGACGACGCGCTAATGCTAACGTCGCGCTAACAGGGCAGGTTAAAAAAAAACATACTAGTAAAAATCACTGAGACATGGCAGTAACATGCTAACGCAGCGCTAACAAGGCCAGACCGGTAAAAGTCCCTTCCTCGGCACATATATTCCACCGGTCTCACTCTTACCTTTTCTGCTCGAGTGCCCCCTTGCGGCCGTTAGAAAAAATCCACAAATTAACCACATAAACTGCAGGGTTGAAAGTGTGTGAAAAAAGTCACGGCTGATAGGCCGGAAATTACGGTACTTATTTACTTACATTTTGGGGGGGTACACACTGTAATTTTACCCCTGTTTTTGCTGCGCGTTTCACACTTGAAACATTTTAATTCATCAAGGATCTGCTTAAGTTTCTTTGTAATACTTTTACAATTAGTTTAAAATGACACACATTTGTTTTCGCGACACGTTAATGCATCAGAATAGCCACAAACTGGAAAAGATGAAATGTCAATGTCAGCTTGATCAAATTAATAAATTACAAATAAATGCAATTATTAAATAAATGAAAACTACAGTTGATTCGAATATTGCTTTCTTATTAGCTCAAGTCAGTCTGTGCTAAATCTAACAGAAATGCGCTTTAAAAATCCAATTGGGAGCCGAGAAGCGTAATCGTGTTGCACTTTATTACGCCGAGTGGCGTGTCGTGTTTGTTGCCGGCTTTCAATTTCTATATCTGTCCGCGCAGTTGCTGTTTTTACGACCGGCAATTTATTACCTGGGTTTTGTGCGCCTGGCCACTTGCGTTTATAGAGTAATAAGGGAATGTATTTAATGTGGCCTGCTTTCAGTTGCCATGTGGATTGCGAGCATGAATCACGGGGCTTGATTAAACCGTACTGTCCCCGGCTATTACGCGTGCTTAATTTCATCCCAACTATATATAAAGCAATTATTTTCTTATGCACACTGTCAAAGTTAAGAGCTGCCGTGTTTGGCTGCATCGAGACAATTGCAGACGAAGGCCGTTTCAAAGACGTGTCGCGCATCCGCGGCAGCCGTTCTGGTTAATCCGTCGCTCGAGTCGACCGTGGCAGCTTTTATGAAGTGAACGGCGGCGTTTTGATTCGAACAAAGCTCTGTAAACGATGCCATTGTGTTACGAGTGCACTTGTGAAAGTGTTAAATCCAGGGATTTCTAACGCACCGTCGCTGTTGCTGTTGTTTGGCTTTAATCTACAGATTGTTGGGGTGCGTCACTGGGGTGTTATGCAACGGGAAATTCTTCAAAAGGAGAGCGAAATCCTTAAGACCGAGTTTGTGGGAGGGCTTATGCCCGTGTCTGCTGCCAATGGGAACGAACGTTGGAGGATATTTCTCATTGAATAGATTTTTGCTTTTATTGTTAATCTTCATTGTCGCTCTTGGGCAGTTGGGCACAGTGTTATCTTGGTCCCAAATGGTAAAAAGACAAAATAGGCGAGCTACAGCTACAGTCTGGTTGAAAATAGCCGCCATTAACTCACCGAGTGTACTAATTGTTTTCTATGATGTACATCAAATCCATATACCTTTTCAAATGCCATGGTTTTTTTATGGTAGAAATGAAAAAGCTAAACTAATTCCCCCCCAATTAGTGTGACCGATAACTACTGGGACACAATTGAATTATCAAGTGGAGACCTAAAAACAAACAACTGAAATATTGTGGTTGCAGAAGCGTGCACACAACTCTTATATTTGTGATTCAGAACCACTCATGTTCAAACTTATTTCAATTGGAGTCAGCACCCACCCGCCACCATTTCAAGTGTATCTGATTAAATAAAAGCAATTGAAATAAAGTTCAGATGTTCTAGTCGGCTCTTCCTGCCTTTTTATTTGCTTTCTAGCAGAAGCTTGGAGGTTTTGGGCTCACACTGACTTGACTCATGGCCCAGTTTTATCTGAAGAAAAACGGCCCGAACGCATAATGCTGCCACTACTTTTTTTGTGATTGGGAGTGTTGCGCTTGTCTTTTGGAATTATGGCCAAAAAGTACAACTTTGGTCTCTCTCTCTCTCTCTCTCTCTCTCTCTCCTCTCTCTCTCTCTCTCTCCCTCTCTCTCTCTTTCTCTCTCTCTCTCTCTTGCTCGCTCTTTCTCTCTTTGTCTTGTTGTGATTGTTTTTGACATCATTGGTGGATCCAACTTTTCAACATTTTCTTTCATTGCGCATACTTCTGATTAGTGATAAAACATACTTCAAAGTGCTTTCCGGACTCTTCTGTGTGTGTACAAATGTGAATCACATTACGTATGTAGAATCATGCATGCCTACTGGAGGACCTAAACACATTGTAATTAGAAAATAATGAGGCAGCCTTCATGGATGGGAGATTTCTACTTAACATTTTCCCTTAGCAGTCAACGGTCTAAAGTCTAAATCAATGTGGAGAGGCGCCCGTCAGCCCGGCGATATTAAAGTTGATCTTGCCTGTTAAAAGACGGCGATGTGCACACACAGGTGTAATGGCCACACTGTCGCTATTAAGGCCAAACGCTTCCCGTCGCCTTATAGGTGCTCATTTAGGAGTACTGCTCGTTCAGCCTAATCAATGGTTGAAGCGGCAGTGAACCATTAAATAAAACAGGGGATGGAGATTAGGTGTCGCTGATTGGGGTTAATTGGATGTAATCGGAATTTATATTTTACAGTGGACGACTCATTAAGAACACATTTTAAAATAATGTCTTTTGAGCTTCGGTCATTGAATCGTGTTACTTTTGGGGGTAAAAGCGTCCCGTGAACCCTATTTATTGGGGGGGTGAGAACGTCCCATGCGCACTTGCAAATGGTGGAAATCTGCAGATACAAGCTTTTTTTTAAATGTTATACTTCCCACACACAAACTCTTCAAGAAAGCTCAATGACGCAACCGAATATGACTGCGCAGGACAATCGAGAACAAATTGCAGTGGGCGACTCCCATTATGAGCCATTATGTTAAAAGGGTAGTTTTTGGCCGGCTATACGCAATCACATGGCTTAGCCAGACTGCTACAGCCAGACTACAGCGCTCCACTTCCTCATTATGAGTTTTCATGCACCGGATTGGTAACCCCCGTGAGCATGTGAGTACATCACAAACACTGACCTACTGTACACTGGCAGCTAGTGGACCTCCACAATCCTGCCCACACCGCTCCTTCTCGAAGAGATTATCCACCAAATTCTTTAAACATACAGTATTGTAACAGCAGCACTCTTTAGCGGTATACCAGTAAGTGTTTATCAAATGTCGAAAGATGCGGGTGAAAGAACATCACATGGAGGTAGAATACCAATTCCGAAGCCCGATTACAACATATCCCTCCGCCAATACATTACAGTAGTCCCAAAAACCAAATAGGACCACTCCATGCAAAGCCAGATATGAATGGAAAAATAAACCCGACATATTTCCCTCTACTCAGATGAAATGTCCACATTTCAAATGAAAACATACTACAGACACAAAAATAGCTCTAGAAAAGAATAAATCGTCATAAAATATCACTAAATGGAGTAAAAGAAGGCGGCACGGTGAATGTTGTTAGAGCATTGGCCACACAGTTCTGAGGACCGGGGTTCAAATCCCAGCCCCACATATGTGGAGTATGCATATTCTCCCCGTGCCTGTGTGGCTTTTCTCTGGGCACTTCGGTTTCCTCCCACATCCCAAAAACGTCCATTAACTGGAGACTCTAAATTGCCACTAGGTGTGATTGTGAATGCGACTGTTGTCTGTCTCCGGGCAACCAGTTCAGGGTTGCTCGATGATTGGCTCCAGCACTCCCGCGACCCTTGTGAGGATAAGCGGTTCAGAAAATGGATGGAGTAAAAGAAACTAAAGGTTCCGATGCCTTTACAAGTGCTCCTATATTTTTGACTTCACTTGAATTTTTGGACACTAGCAAAGAAAATACCATTTACGCAGCATTCAATTCATAATAATGTACAGTACAGTACATTACAGTACATTAAATACTGTTAAATTGTTGAACAGACAAATACAAATACATGAAAGTATTGAAAAATATATAAATTTTCAACCAACATAGAAGTGTCAGTATATTGAAAATGTTCATCAGGTGAACCAACGTACGTAAGAGACTACAATCTGCGATATAGTGGGGGATCACCAAGGATGAAGAGCAATTTGGCAAGGGAACACTTTATTCAAATACGGACAACATCACGGTGGGTGCTGACAAAACGGGCCACTCAGGACAAGCAATTTAGGGTCCATAAAATGCTGATATTTATCCGATTGAAGGATTTTGCGCAGAATTGTGTTCATCCCGCTTGCGTTCATGTCGGCCCAGTGGAAGCGCTGAGCCGCGGCTGCATCTCCGGCGGATGGATTTCCCCACTAATCTGTTTGATGTAAGTGAATTTAGGTTCTAATGCGCGCGCTTGTGAGCTGTACGACAAGCCAGAATCGGCGACCCGAGGCTCATAAATTGAAGAGGAGAGCGAGGAAGAGAGGCAGAACCCGGGACGAGAAGAATGTGGCGTTTTTCTGGAAGGCGGGCAATAGGTTTTATCAGCCGCTGGCACCGCTTGGCCCACGAACGGAGCTGGGGGGGCACCGCCGTGGGAATAGCCGGTCGGCACCGGGCGTTCACCAAATCCTCCCAAGAAGAATATCAGCGCTTCTCACATGCTGCTGCCGCTGTAGCTGAAAACTATCTCCATTGTCCAGTTTGATTGCCTGAATCAAACTGATTTACTGCAAATCCATCTGAGCTTTGATAAATCTATTACAGTTTCATTTCGCTGATTTCATTAACGTGAATAAAACCAGCCATGCTTTCTGCATAACTGCCTTTTAATGGCTTGGCCCTGTCACCTGCCTCAGTATTAATCCCTCTGACTTATTGCTCCGCAGAGGGAATGAGTAATGGGTATTTGAATGTGATCAGCACAGTACAATGCAATTAAGGAACCAGTACTGCTCTGTGCCTTTAATCCTGAACTAATTTGAATTGCAGTTTGATAGCACTGTGAATCCTGCATAATTATGTAGGGTGCATATTAAACTCTGTGACAAACCGAAGAGGCCTTTAACTAGCCCTGCCGTGAGGGGTGCGGCATGGGGAGCGACACCAAGGTAGCCAGCCACGGCACCCTGGAAGTCTCAATTACCCACGTCTTGGCTGACAGGTGAAGCCGGGGCTAAAACGGGGGAGGGGGGACACACCTTCATTTGGCTGATGCTCACGTTTCTTTTTTTTTTTTTTCCCCACCTCGCAACAATTATGTGGGGCTGTCAGTTCACCCCCAAAGAACTGATACATCATGGAGGGGTTGGATGTGGTTGCTGCTTTTGGAAAAGTGAGTGTTTTTTTTTATTATTATTATTATTATTTTAACCTACACGGTTGACATTTGGTACTCGAGGTGGGAATCATGGCATAACTTCAAATGAGATATATTATTGAGATGTATTGGATAAAAATACTCTGGATATTAACAATAAAGCAATTTTGTGAGCTATAACTGTGGAAAAAAGAATGTACAATACAGTGCGGAAGTGAAGATGCAAAATTTGTTGGGATACATTGAGCATCCATCCATCCATTATCTGAGCCACTTATCTTCACAAGGGTCCCAGGAGTGCTGGAGCCTATCTCAGCCATTTTCATCAGAGGCGGTGTATACCCTGAACTGGTTGCCAGCCAATCACAGGGCACACAGAAACAAACAACCATTCGCACTTACAGTCACACCTAACGCCAATTTAGAGTCTCCAATGAAGGAATGTTTTTGGGATGAGGCCAGAGTATGGAAGTAAATATGTGCCACCAGGATTTGAATTTGAAATGTAAAGTGATCACATTCTCAATAGTTGTATTTCAGTGTAACTTTTCAATGTTAACAATTCAACTGGCTACAATTCGCTGTTTAAAATTCACCGTCTGTGCCACCA
This sequence comes from Syngnathoides biaculeatus, assembly GCF_019802595.1. Classification (NCBI taxonomy): domain Eukaryota; kingdom Metazoa; phylum Chordata; class Actinopteri; order Syngnathiformes; family Syngnathidae; genus Syngnathoides; species Syngnathoides biaculeatus. The sequence continues at coordinate 13,756,713 of NC_084653.1, read as the reverse complement.
CACAGGGTTATTTCAGGTCAGAACCGAACACCCACCCAATCGCAATTACGCTTTCTTAATCACGTGACGTTACATACGAATCTCGGTGGCACATATTTACTTCCAAGAGTGGCCGAGAAAATCCACACAGGCACAGAGAGAACATGCAACTTCCAAACAGGTGGGGCCAGGATTTGAACCCCATCCCTCAGAATTGTGAGGCAAACGATTTAACAGGTTGCTCCACGGCGCCGCCTAGATTGAGCATATAAATATAAAAATACATTAACTCAGTGTTTTACAAATTTGAAAGAATCTAATCCCGATTCAGTTGTATTTAACTTGAAACTACAATACATTTGCATTTAAAGACCACCACCAAGAAAAATAGATTTGACTCGTTGTGGTAAAAAGAAAATTTGACCGACTGAAAAACAACAGCTTTGTCATGTTGTCATGGAGCTCTAAAATTGTGATTGTCCAAACTTCAGTACACTTCTAACTTGAAAAAACCCTTTGCGGTAAGTTACCGATGTTTTTGTCTGTCTGTCTGTATTTCTCTCTCTCAGACACACACACACACGCACACACACAATATGTGTGTTCAACATACAACTTCTTCATGAAATCTTTTAAGTAAATAAAACAAAACATGTTTCTGCAGGGCCCAATGCATGTGTTGAGGTTTTGGAGCAATTTAAGATTGAAATAGTGGCATGTTGGCATGGTGTGGACTCCCATATATATATATATATATATATATATATATATATATATATATATATATATATATGTCCATCAATCCATCAATTTTCTGAGCCACCAAGCCTACAAGGGTCACGGGAGTGCCGGAGCCTATCCCAGCTATCAACGGGCAGGAGGTGGGGGACACCCTGAACTGGTCGCCAGCGAATCAATCGCTGGGCACATAGAGACAAACAGCCACACTCACAATCACACTTTGGGGCAATTTAGAGTGTCCAATTCATGTTGCATGTTTTTGGGATGTAGGAGGAAACCGGAATGCTTTGAGAAAACCCACGTAGGCACGTGGAGAACATTCAAACTTCACATAGGCTGGGCCAGGATTGAACCCAGAACCTCAGAACTAGACCAATGCTTTACCAGCTGATCCACCGTTCTGCCCCATGGATTTCTTAAAAGCAAGAAATTACAAGTTATTCTTTACCTGAGTAAATGTGGAACATAATTCAGTACCTTCTTCTTGTACCTACTCAAGTAAATTTTTGGAGGACTACTTTTTCCTTTGACTTGAGTCATATTATCTGAAAGTAACAGTATTCAAGTGACTTCAATATTTGGCTACTCTACCCACCTCTACATTTCATTACCATGATCGTATCGTAACCACGGTGGTGAAAAGAGTTGTGTGTGAGTGCGTGTGTGTGTGTGTGTGTGTGTGTGTGTGTGGGAGCGCACACGTGTTTTCACTCATAACACACACATTTATTTTAATTCATGTCAAAATAAGGAATGATATTTTATTTCAGTTTGTCATTTTGTCATTGTGAGTGAAAAATTCTCTTTTGTTTTAATGTTGGTCTTTATGCGGTACCTCGGCGGAGAGAATTATTTTAGAGGTGGCAAAAACATGGAATTAGCAAGTAAGGAAGTGAAGAAACGGGACCAGGGGGGTGGAACAGCTGGCGGAAGGTATCTGGTGTTCTATGTAACAGAAGAGTCTCTGCTAGGATGAAGGACAAAGTTTATAAA